>NC_056729.1:1358089320-1358389320 GCF_019279795.1 Protopterus annectens | reverse complement strand
CTGCTAATACAAGGTTGGCATAACTGTTAGCGCAGGGTGTGCCCATAGCCACACCCTGCTTCTGCCAGTATGTGCCTTCCCCAAACATAAACATATTATATTTCAAAATCAATTCAATTAAAGTACAAATAACTAGTATTTGCATGTTAGTTAAAACATGAAACTTTGTTAAGAAGCTTCTAATTGATTCAACCCCGTACTCATTGGGTATAATGGTGAACAATGTATTAATATCCAATGTAGCAAGCACAACATTTTCTTCCTTCAAATCAAGATTATTAATATAATCTCCTAATGTTTGTAGGAACATCTCTGTATCCTTCAACACTGCTGGAGCTTTGTCTAAAAAACATTTTAATTCCCTTTCCACAAAAATAGATAAGGGTTCTGTAACCCACCATTTACCAGCCACCACAGGTCTCTTTGGTGGTTTGGTAAGTGTTTTGTGTATTTTGGGTAGTCCATTCTGCGCTGGTATAATGGGATGTTCCACCTTCATGAATTCATATAAATCCTGTCCAATCATATTACTCAAAAACATATCTTTCAAAATCATCCTTACTTCCCTAATAAATCTATTAACCTGTTGTCTATTAACTAATAAATAAGTATTACTATCACTAAGCATATCTAACATACTGTTATGTAATCATTAAAATTCATAACAACAGTGGCACCGCCTTTATCGGCAGGGCGTATAGAAATATCAGAATTAGCTTTCAATTCTTTTAAAGCAGCATTCTCTTCATGAGTCATATTATAAAAAGTTTTGTCAAACTTGCCTGTGGTAAAAAGTTTATATAAATCCCTCTCACATACCTACTCAAATGTCTCTACATTGGCTGGCAATTGTGGGTTAAATAAACTAGATTTTCTCAAAGGTACCTGTATATCCAAAGGTTCATTCTTATCAAACATAATTTTTAATGCCACATTCCTGGCAAACTTACGTAGGTCTATTAGGACTTCCTCCAACTGTGAACTCCTAGCAGGTAGAAAAGAAAGTCCCTTATTCAATACTTGCAACTGCAAGTCAGTCAATGATACAGACAAGAGGTTGTATACTAGCTTCTGTGTTGTTTCTGCCAATTCTCCATTGTCCTTTTCTCCCCTGATTGTCTGCACTTCTTTCTCCCTCGACTGGGAGACTGAGTTATTTCTTTGGAGCCCAATAATTTCAATGGTGCTGGAAGCATGGTGATAAATACTGGAAAACCCGAGGTCGATGCTACTTGTTCATGCATCATGGTCTTAGGTCTTGCTCCTTCAATATTCTGCTGTTCAGCGACTTGTGATATCACTTCCTTATCACCATTGCTTGTATCTATGGAAATGCCTCCACTTTAGATTTTACAACTGCAGAGTGGGATTTAAGCATTCCGAGCAGAACACAGAGTTGCCACACAGCTTGATTGCTTCTCTTCTCTGAATGAATGACGATATCTGGAGCTGCTTTACTTTAAGGTAGGTACCTAACTGAAAACGTTGTGTGTGTGTGTGTGTGTGTGTGTGTGTGTGTGTGTGTGTGTGTGTGTGTGTGTGTGTGTGTGTGTGTGTGTGTGTGTGTCTGTGTGTGTGTGTGTCTGTGTATGTGTGGGGGGTATCTTACTGGATTCTAAAGTGAGCTTTTGAAAAAGTAAACCATAATGATTAGTAAATTAGCTCATACTGGCTTTGCTCCTGAAGTGACTGCATGGTTTAATTATCATTTCTCTAAGAGAATGTATTACTTGTCAAAATATGCACTTCATATCAAGATCTATCTATTAATGGTGTTCCACAAGGCTGTCTGTTAGGCCCACCACTGTTCTCATTGTATATAAACAGTGTTCCTTAGAAGTGTTACTGTGAATTCAGATGATGTAGTTTTTACTGCTATTCATAAGGCACCTCAGTTAGCCTCTATATTTTAAAATTACTTCTATTTGGAATTGGCCTTCTAGCAACAAACTAAACACTAGGAAATCCACAATCATGATTTTTGAAACCACTAAAAAACTTGGTAAAATGCTGTCCATACTGCTGATCCATCTGAAACCTTACTCCCTTTTACCAGTTAAAATATCTTGGAGTATTGTTAATGATACCATTAACTTTTATTATGATGACATTATTACTCAGTAATTGAAGGTGATCTACACTTTCTCATATCTAGTGTGTGTGTGTGTGTGTGTGTGTGTGTGTGTGTGTGTGTGTGTGTGTGTGTGTGTGTGTGTGTGTGTGTGTGTGTGTATACCTTCGATACAAGGTAAAAAGAGCTTAATGTCCCTAGCCACCACCACTTGTGAATTCATTCCTCATATTTTTGTTCTCTTCCTCTTTAAATCTGTAGGTTTAAGGATTTTTGTTGCAAAGTACTGAATGACTGAATTTACTAAATAAAGATAGGCATTTGAATTTCAAACTTCATATTCTTCAGAAAATAAATGGTAACACAAAACATTTTATTATAGCAATATTCTAAGTTTAAAACATCAGTTAAGTATTTGGAATTTGTCCCTATTTTGGGGCTATATTCCCCTATTATTGGCTTTGTCAGGGTCTTTTGTGCTAAGACTTTGAGTGGTATGGTGAGAAATGAGAATTGAATTCTGTATTCCCCCATTATTGGCTTTGTCTGGGCTTTTTATGCTAAAAGGTTAAGAGCTATGGTGGGAAGTGATAACTGAATTCACTGAATGATAGCCATTTAAGTTTCAGTCTAACTGTGTTTCAAGAAGCTGATGATTTGGCATATGGGTATGTTGTTCTGACTGTAGTGCATAAGGTCCTGGGTTCAAGACTTGGCTGTGAAATGCATGGTGGTAACATGTTTTATTCTAGCAACTTTTCAAAATTATACAAGCAATGATTAAAATGTCTCTTTTTTTGCCCTTTTGTCCCCCCCCTAAAAAAAAAAAAACTGAAATTGAAAATAAGGGCAAGAGCTGTGCAATATGCCTATGGATTACACTACTGTCATTCTATTTATATATTTACACTTTTATGATGGAAATGCTCTTAATTGGGCAGTTTCTGTCATTATTGGTTCATGCATTTTGTTTCATTGCCTACTGGAAAAATATTCAAACAATGCATTTAAATGGTATTTTGTGGTGTGTGTGTGTGTGTGTGTGTGTGTGTGTGTGTGTGTGTGTGTGTGTGTGTGTGTGTGTGTGTGTGTGAGTGTGTGTGTGTGTGTGTGTGTGTGTGTGTGTGTGTGTGTGTGTGTGTGTGTGTGTGTGTGTGTGTGAATAGACTTTTATGATGGAAATGTTCTGAATTGGGCAGTTTTTTTCATTATTGGTTCATGCATTTTGTTTCATTGCCTACTGGAAAAAATGTTCAAACTATAAATTTAAAATGCACTATAACTTAAGTCTAACAAGTGTGCTGTATTATACAAGGAATATAATTTAATAAAGTCAGGAAGGTGTATCAAAGAATGCATGTGTGTTTCTTGTTTTGTATGCAAGGTGCCTATGATTTGAAAACACCCCAAGGTAATCTTTATCCACCACTAGTCAGATGCATTTTTTTGGATGTGGTGTGGGTTTCAATGCTGTTTCAATGAATGTGAGTTTCAAGGGCAGAGAAGTTTTAATGTCAAGTCTATTTTCATTGTGAGATAGTATTGCTTTGTTTAACAGATACCTATTCGTGTTTGTGCATTGTGCTATAAAATGTAAAAATAAAATCCAAATAGTCATTGTAGAAGAAAAGCAGTATGCACACATTGGTGTTTATGGTAAATGGGGTGAAATATCCAGGTAATGGGACATTGGAATGGCCGCAGGGGGAGTCTGATGTCATATTTTGGTTGTCTGTTCTTCAGTTTGCGTTTGAAAGTTGTTATCCCACAATTCCATTGGAGTGGGTCCGGTTATATAACTATGTATGCAAATTTTACATTAATCAGTGTACAGATTTGTACCTATTTTTCATGGGCCTTGTCCAGATTTTTGATGATTCCAGGTTGAGAGGTACGCTGCTTACTTCCACCATGTGAACAACAGTGCAGCCTATGCTCATTTTCAGATAATCATTTGTAATATCATACAGAAAACAAACAATCATAACTCTTTAACCATAATAGCTAGACTAAAAATGTAAATGTGAAAGTTGTTCAGCAGACATTGGCCTTTCCAACAGTGTAAATATTGATAGTGTGTTTCTAAGGCATTATGAAATATTTTTCAAGGAATTCTGATATTGTGCATATTTTTTGCCTTTTTGGTAAAACAAATCACAATATCTTGGTGAATGTACCATGTAGACCAATACAATTTGTAATTGATTTGTTTGTGTAAATGCCAGCTTTAAAATGACACCTTAACCATTACTGTGTGATGCTTTGTTACAGAGATATTCATAGAAATATGATTAATGTTATATTTCTCATAACTGAAAAATAAATAAATCATAATATCTCATCACCTGTAACAGACAGAGATGACATATCAGTGTACAAGTTATGTGGCTTAATGTCAGCTTCAAAATGATGCATCATTTGTGTCATCACCATGCTCCCTTGCAAAGATATGGCCATAATATTGAGAAATATTGCAAATGTATAATTGTCATAATCCTACAAGAATAAACAAACTTTGATATCAGTACACATGTACTGCATACAGAGACTTTTCTTTTACTGTGTTGTAAGTAGTAATACTGTCTTCAAAATGAGGTATTACTTGGGACATTGACATGCTCCTTTGCAAAGTTATTTACCAAAATATGAAATAAATCATAATTTTCATAACCCAAGTCCTAAACAAACTGTGATATCTGTACATGTGTACAGCAGATAGACTCAGTTCTTTTACCATGTTGTAACTGTTAATACTGTCTTCAAAATGAGGTATTACTTAGCACACTGACATGCTCCCACGCAATGTTATTTACCAAAATATGAAACAAATTCATAATTTTCATAACCTTATTCCTAAACAAACTCTGATATCTGTACATGTGCACAACATACAGACATGGTTCTTTTATCATGTTGTAAGGACAAACACTGTCTTCAAAATGAGGTATTACCTATCACAATTACTTGCTCCCTAGCAAAATTATTTACCAAAATCTGAAACAATTAATAATTTTCATATCCTTAGTCCTAAACAAACTCTGATATTTGTACATGTGTACAGCATACAGACACAGTTTCACTGTATTGTAACTATTAATACTGTCTTCAAAATGAGGTATTATGTAGCACATTGACATGCTCTCTTGCAAAGTTATTTTCCAAAATATGAAAAAAATTAATAATTTTCATAACCTTACTCCTAAACAAACCCTGATATCTGTACATGTGCACAGCATACAGACAGTTCTTTTATCATGTTGTAAGGACAAAACTGTCTTCAAAATGAGATATTACCTATCACAATTGCTTGCTCCCTACAAAGTTATTTACCAAAATATGAAATAATTAATAATTTTCATAACCTAAGTCCTAAACAAACTGTGATATCTGTACATGTGTAAAGCATACAGACAGTTCTTTTGGACTGACACTGCCTTCAAAATGAGGTATCACTTGGCACAATTACATGCTCCCTAGCAACGTTATTTACCAAAATATGAAAAAAATTATAATTTCCATAGCCGAAGTCCTAAACAAAATATATCTGTTAATTTGTCCAGCATACAGACACAGTTCTTTTTCCATCCTGTAATTACTAATATTACCTTCAAAATGAGGTATTACTTACCCTGATGACATGTTCCCTGATAAAGTAATTTAGCAAAATATGCAAAATTCATAATTCTCTTACTGTTCCTAAACAAACTGACATCTGGACTTGTGCACAGCATACATATACAGTTCTTTTTATATCTTACAAGCACTAATACTGTCTTCAAAATGAGCTACTACTTAGCATGCTGACATGTTCCCCAACAACGTTATTCACCAAATATGAAGCAATATCATAATTCTCATAACCGAAGTCCTAAACATAATGTGATATCTGTGCAAGAAGGTTATTGACATATTCTTTTTTACGTGGCACCCTCCTCAAACAGTTTTACTCAGCATGTTCACCATCTCCCTACCACAGTTATTTGCCAAACTAAGAAATATATCATAATTTACATAACACAATTCATAATCAAACTGTTATCTATACCTGCTGACAGCATGCAAATAGTTCTTTTACAATCTGAAAATGAAGTGTTACTCAGCATGTGTACAAGTTACCTAGCAGTACTTTTCCTGTGTTGTCAGTAGGGACAACAGTGTTAATAAAATATAATAATAGAGTTTCTTACCATACTGGTCCTACTTGGTCGTGGCTGTTGTCAATTCATTCTCACACTGGTCCTACTTGGTTATGGCTGTTGTCCATTCATTCTCACTAGCTGTATATTACTAATATATCATGCATAGCTGTCATCATGCCATTGTGGAGGTCAGTCAAGAACAACACAATGCCATCCTCAAGCGAACGCCATTGCTTCTGATAAAGGTGAACATCTTCTGCAGTTATGCTGTCATGGCAGATTGTTGATCCACTGACCCTGTGCATCAAGTCATGCATGAACCCATTCTGTAAAATCTGGCCTTGTGCGCTGTCCATTAACTGTTTGCTGTTTTCCATATCTGGCGAGGGATTATGTCACACCACACGAAATAACAGCATGGCCACCATGACTGCAGGTGTTCAAAAAATGTTCTGATTTGAAACCATAGAGTGGGTGAGTGATGACATCATTTCCTCCAATGTGCAGCACAACAATGTCAGGCTCAGGGTAGATCAAACACTTCTCTTCCAACAACTGCAGGAGTATGTTCCAATGCATACCTCTTCTTGCAATCAAGTACAGCTTCACACTAGATGTGGGGAAGCACAAGTTGTAGTGGTTTTCACTTCTGGAGGCATGGCTGGCAGCTCAGTGAATGTAGGAATGGCCACACACCCACACTCTCACTTTTCTTTCTCCTGCTTGTGAAGCCATGTGGATGCACCTGTACAGGAAATAAATGGAAATAGCTTACTACTGATGTTTGGCAGATGTATCGGAAGACTACACAGATATGTATATCAGTAGCATTACCTGGTTAGCTCATCCAAATCTTCACTCCTGCCCACAGTGGCATTATTTTTTTGATACAGTGCATAACTGGTGATGATGATGCACAGGTACATATCTACCACCCTTGACACCACCAAATGACACACAGTGACTAATACTGCAGAGGTAGATACCTACCAGCCCTGAAAACACCAAATTACACACAATGACTGACAAGGGGGCACAGAAAGGGCACATGGAAAGAGAAAATGCAGGGTGAGGACTGCCACTCCACTAATATGCTGAGTACAGGCATGGGGCTTCAGATGGTGGGTATCTTGGAGTGTCCTATACTTGTGCCGGCTGCCCACTCAGACTGCCAGTAGCAGCAATGACTCCCAATTGCATGCAATGCCAGCACTCTGCCTTACCTCTGCCTTTTCCATTTACATGTGTCCTTTTGGCAATGGCCATAATGACTCAAAAGAGGGAGCTAATCTAAAGCCTCTTGTCCTGACCTACATACATTTGCTACACCAGAAGGGAGGGAGACTGCGTGGAGAGCTAAACCAAGACAAAAACATGTGAAAAGACTAAGACTGACTCAGGCTCTCTCTTTTTGCATGTGTCCTTTTCAGGAGGGAAATACTGCATCACAATGGCACCCTTGAGGCCATGTTTACCTAGGAAAGCAGCACTATGGGACTAAGCAGAAGAGTCTCCAAGTTCCCAACTGCCATCTAGGTCGATCATAAAATCCTTGGTGGTTGGGTATAACACCCACTGATGCACCCAGCAGCACAAGGGCAGTTGGCACAAATCTCTGAAGAGAAATCTTCCTGGCCTTGGTGCATAAGTGCTTGGCCAGTAAGTGACAAGGGGGCACAGAAAGGGCACATGGAAAGAAAAAAATCAGGGTAAGAACCACCACTCACTAAAAATTCATATAAATGGAATATATGAAGCCAATGAGTTAAAATGGTTACCTTAACTATTGGGGAGGATGCTTGTACATTTCATACATCTTAATCATGTTGCTGCTATCTGTGAGATAACATATATACCGCATAATATAAACAGAAATGAAAAAAACACACAGAAACACACACACACATATGTACCAAATATATAACTGTCTAGTTACGTGTGCGTGTGTATGTGTGTGTGTGTGTGTGTGTGTGTGTGTGTGTGTGTGTGTGTGTGTGCGCGCGCGCACGTGTGCGCGTGCACGTGTGTGCATACGAGCATGTCCATGTGTGAGTTTTTGATAATGGGTCTGCATGAAAATGAGCCTGTGTTATATTTCCTACTGTAATTCCATACAACAGACATGCCCTGTGCTTGGTACAAGACATGCAGGTATGCAGCTAAGTGATACATCAACTGCAGCATGATACAACTGGCTGCAAAATGTCACACTCTCTAACCTAAAGACATGTATAGGAAGCAAGCTGAAATGGGTTAGGTTAAACTGTATTGCATTGTTTTTGAGTGATATGTGGTTTAGTTACATGTCTGTATCCAAATGTATGTAGTAGAAGGGATTAGACTGTAAGTACTTGGTGAGAACTGGAAAAAGCAGCTTGTAAACTTATAACTACAGATGGTAGCATATAATACGCTTTATATTCCTAATACAGAATGGTACCTGACTGGTATATTACACTACTACTTTTTGCAAACACAGTCCTTATTTTTGTGAGAATATAGACAATTACTATTTAAAGCTGTATGAATGTAATGGACAATTCTTCAGTCGTAAGTACAATATTGAAACCTCACGACATCACATTACAGTTTCACACTAAAAATACCAGCCATTATCCCTCAAATCAGTTGTTTGCTTTGTGGTACACCTTCTATCACAACACTTAGACCACACATGCAATAGTGATGATGATTTCACATGTTGATAAAGCCATAACACACACGCAGAGTACACGAACGTTCAGTTATGTATAATGAGTCATCAGTACATCTGCCATTAATGCTATCACCCAGGCCCCTAAGAATACTTAGTGAAAAGCACAACAGTACTGACCTTTCACAGTTTGTCTCTAAACACTGAAAGATAAGTTCCCTAGAAAATATCTATACTGCGTGTGTAACCCAAAGTCTCTCTCTCTTACCTTTCACCATGTCTCACTTTGGTGAGTAACAATAATACCAGATTTCAAACTATACAAAACTTCAGTGCAAAACAATAGTCACGGTGCTTCGTTCTGGTGTGAGAGCTCATTCCAGAATGTCATATAGTAGGAAAATTAATGTATAACTTCTACCAAGAGAATGCATTTAGACAACGTTTTTCCTTTTCTGGGAAGCGTATTACCTTTCAGCTTAGAGAGATGGGATTTCTATACTTGGAGATGTTTACTTTGAAGGTCTGAAGTAATGGAACAGCATGAAATATACTTATATGTGACTGGTGTTTCCACTTGTGGCCGTATGAAATCCCCCCAAAAGCCCTTTATTCATCCACTGACTTTTTCCTCCTTCCTTCTATCACAGTAGGTAGGAATGCAATCACACAAACATGAAGAGTTGTAAAAGTTAACGGTGGTCCCTTTAAAATCTTCGGTCTTCCAGGAATCAGTGTTTACGTCAACTCCCGTTTGACACCACTACTGGTCGAGAGTCGATGCAGCACAACTGACCTAATGTTTGCAGTGAGACAGATACTTGAGAAGAAGCTAGAAATGAGGAATGAGTCCAACTGGGCATTCCTAGACTTGGAGAAAGAATATGATAAGGTCCCAAGGAAGTATATTTGGGCAGTCCAGTTGTGGTTCAGAGTCCCAGAAACATTAGTAGAATTAGCACAAACAGTGACTCAAGTACGAACAGTGTTCGGACTTACAGAGGGGTTCCTAGTGTGAGTGGTTGTGCATCAAGTTTCACCTCTGAGACCACTGCTGTTCATACTGGTGATGGACTATGTTAGCAAAGATGTTGGAGGGGGCAGGTAAACAAATTTGCTGTATGCAGACGATGTTACATTACAAGGAGACTCCGAACAGGAACTTCAGCAAAGGGTAAGGGAATGGAATGCAAAACTGAAGGCACATGGGATGAAACTGAGTACAAATAAAACAATTGTAATGGCAGCAACTGTGGGAACTCAGAAGAAGTTGAAATTGAAATAGAAGGGAAAACAGTGGAACAGGTTAGCAGCTTCAAGTATTTGGGAGGGGTGGATGAGAAGAGAAGTCTGAATGAGGAGGTCAAAGCTAGAATGAGAAGTGCTACAGCCAACTAGCACAGAGTGTCAGGGGTAGTGTATGACAGCAGAATGCCAAAAAAGCTGAAAAGTGAGGTGTACAAAACAGTGGAGTGATGAGTACTACTGTATGGTACAGAAACCTGGGCAGTAAAGGCAGAGAAGTTGAGGAAGCTAGAGGTGATGGAGGTGAAGTCCCTGAGATGGTTGGTAGGATGCACACTGTAGGACAGAAGAAGAAATGAGGGCATAAGAGCAAAAATCAAAGTAGCTTCAATTATAGAAAAGGTCAAAGAGAATAGATTATGGTGGCTTGGGCACATGCGCAGGAAAGCAGAAGTCAATCTGGTGAAGAAGATTTAGGGTAAACAGGAAGAATGTAAGAGGAAACAAGAGCATCTAGCAAAGAGGTGGATGGATTGTGTAACAAAAGACCTGCAACAGTCAGTCATGAGTGACTAAGAAGGTAGAAGAGTGGCACTGAATAGAGAGAGATGGTGACAAGTGACATGATACCCCAACTGCATGCAGAAAATGGGAAAAGGGAGGTTGATGATGATGATGGTGGTGGTGGTTGTAAGACCACCCTTAAGAATGGGCATCACCACTACTGTGCACCACTCGTTAGAGACAAAACCAGTAACCAAACTTAATTTAAACAGTATGAGGCATGTGTGTGCAAGGGCAAGTTTAACACAATTAATTGGGTCTACTTCATGTTGTCGAGGGCCGACAATATTGAAGCTGATATTGTCTGCACCAGATTAGCGAAAGCAAAAGTATCGAACGTTTAAACTGAAATCTCTGTAAGGGGAGATTTCCATTTAGTTCAATGTAGTGCGGTCCCGGAGTTGGTATATTTAAGTAGGAGGGTGTGGGGGGCACAGCAAAGGTAAGTTTTTATTTTTGTTTTTAGGCATTTTTTTTTATCTTTCAATGTTTCAGAATTCAATGATATGGTGTCGACCATATCAAATTCGATATTCTGAAACTTCAATAAGATAATATAGACACAATTAATTAAATAACCAGATATACTGTCCAGTCCCATGAAGGAAATATTTTTGGTCTTGATTATCACTTTCAATAAGTGATCTTTAGAGATAGTTGGGGGGAGTAAGGGATTTAGATGTTTCAGGTGAAGTTGGCACTAAATTTCTTTACAAGGATATTGGCAATGTCAGTTTTTTAAAGTTTTCTAACATAACTAAAGAAGGTGTTATAATTGTTTTTGGCTTCAGAAGCCAGTTTAAGTTCATGGGTTCCTTTAGCAACCTGATAGTGTTCTTTGATTTTTTTTAAAGCTTTTGATACTATCCTTGAAATACCTCTTTCTAAACCCTCTCTTCTGCACAGCCTTCTCTCTTCTCCAAATCTATACCTATCATTCTCCCTTTGCACAGACATGCTTTCCTTAATTCTTTGCACCCTCCAGGCCCCCTGCTTCCTCCTTCTGTTCCTATTTCCCTTATGCTATACCAGCTCATACTCATCCAATGCTTGTCCAATTTTACCTACAAATATAACCTCCATACAAACCTACCTTTACCCTCGCTCTTACTCTCATTTTCATTCTATCGCCCCTTCGCTCATTCAGCCTAACCCTCTGTACCGATTCCACTCTAAAATCTTCTCCACCATAGGTAATAAACTGACACATAAAATAATCTTTGATCTACCTAAACTCCAGTGGCGGCTGGTGACTTCAAATCAAAGCGGGGCTGCAGGAGACAGCTGAATGGGTGGGGTCAAGGGGAAGGGTGTGGCCAACTAGAAAGGGGAGGAGCTATGCTCAAAACCACAAAAACTAACTTTAATTAAATACGCTGCCCTGGGTGCCAAACCATCATTATGAGAGTCCAATTAAGACAAAAATAAGTGTAGAAGAATAAAAATATTTCAATGCATTGGCTGCATGACAGCTTACTTAATATCTAGATGGAAACAAAAGGTTGTGAGGCATGAAAAAATAAATTACTTTTTAAATACATTACTGGAATGCCAGTCAAAATCAAGTATAAGAAAAACAAGCAGCACTCAACTCAAACCACTTCTCCTTGCACTGCAGTTCTAATTATAATTTATATTCAGCTTTATTAAAGTACCAAGTAACATGCTGAAAGTAGAAATCTCTGTGATGCCCCCACTTGTAAAAATGTTTCTTATCCAAAAAAGACCTGCTGCCTGACAACTATCTACTTGTTTCATGGGGAAAATATGATCAAAGTAAAAAAATGAAAAGCAAACAAGAAACAAGCTGAAGATACATTGCTTAAAGGATTACTGTACAGGTTATGGACCACACATGATTGACATTCTGTTTAGTTTACGGGTAAAGCCTGTAGAGATGACTGGAAGTCTCCAACAAGTGTGAGCTTTTTAAAAGAATGTGATCCTGTCCTTCAATACCAAAGGCTTATACATTATTTAGTTAAGTATTCTCTGCATGGCAACAACAGAAAGGCTTTCAATGTTGGCAATTCTTTAACAGTATGCTTATTAAAGCTTACTTGCATCTTACGATCTCAGACAAGCTTACATTATGGTCATTAAAGCATTGCTACTTAAACAAAGAGCAACAGGCACTTTGAGTAATAAGCATAAATGTGAGTAATAAGCATAAATCAACAGTACAAAAATATGACAGAAACCAGACTATTCTGCAAAATCAAGGACAGATGAAAAGCCATTGTAGTACTTGTGTCTACCTTGGATGGGGGGGGGGGGACACACTGCACATTTACACTGCATAACTACTCCTTGCCTTGCTTGGACACATCCAGAGTCACTACATGGGGGAGTGGGGTGCAACAAGTATGTCACAATTTGAAATGTCTCTGGCTGACTGTGATGGCCCTGACACATTTGTCATACCTCTCAACCTCAGAGCAAGAAATCTGGTCAAAGCCATACACAGAAGTGGGACAAAGGCCCAAAAATAAGGACAATTTTTAAATACTGCTCTAATAAACTTAGAAAGATAATAGAATAGGTCTTGCATTAGTATGAATTTTTTGAAGGGTATAAAATCTGAAACTCAAATGTCTGTCATTATTTTCTAACTTCAGTCTTTAATGATTTGTCACTAATTTGCCAAAACACACAATTTTATGAAAAATGGACCAAAAATGTGATGCAAAAATATGAAATAGCCACACACTACAGCTGGGAACCTGTAAAAGAAGGGATACTTTAATATTAGTACTGCTAACTTGAGCAGCTGACAAAATAAAAGAATCTACATGCATTTCTGAAATAAAAGTAATCTGATTATTAGTTATTTCTTAATTATAAACCCTCCACATTTTCTTCCAAAATTGCTATTTTGCGGAGGGATCATTAGGGGAACAGCAACATTTTGAGCCAAAATCAGGGACAGTTGAGAGGTGTGGCTATGCCTAATTCTATAAAGCAATTTATTTGCATGTACCTCTCAACCTGTTAATGCAATAAATCTGGACAAGGCCAAATATATTGGGGGAACATATAAACAGTACTAAAAATTGCTCTTGTATAAACTGAGACAGTTGATAGAACAGGTCTTACTTTAGCATGCATTTTTCTGAAGGTTATGAAGTCTGAAACTCAGTGTGTCATTATTTAGTGACTTAATTCCTAAATGATTTGCCAGAAAACCACAAATTTTATGAGGAACAAACCAAAAATAAGAAGTAAAAAATCTATTCATTCTTTTAAAATCTGGACAGTTGGGAGGTATAGTTCAGCTGGGGCTGCCTAAGTTTGCCGCCCTTCCCCCTCACAAAACCATGGTCAAATGGAGCCTACCCCTGCAGCCATTCCAATGATCCATTACTTGGCTATTTCACTCCATTTACCATAAACACTAATGTGCATACTGATTTACTTCTATGATGATTTGAACTTCATTTGAAAGTTTTATTTTGCATTTTACAGCACAAACACTAAGACATCTGCTAAACAAACTTGGCATTAAAACTTTTCTGCCCTTGAAACTCACATTCATTGAAACAACATTGAAAACCACATTCAAAGAAAATACATTTTACCCGTGACAGATACAGATTAATTCTGGGCTGTTTTCAAATCATAGACCCCTTGCATATGAAACGTACATGTGCTCTTTGATACACCTTCCTATTGCTTTGAAAATTTTTCCAGTAAACAATGAAACAAAACGCATGCACCAATGACAAAACTGCCCAATTCAGAACATTTCCATCATAAAAGTCTACTCAAACTTCTACAGTCCACTATTATCAGTAAATATGCACAATTCTACAGTCCACCATTATCAGTAAATATGCACAATCTCTGAACTAGTAAAAAAGTTATCTAAATAATTCCACGTTAAATAAATCTGTAATGAAGAGGTTATTGCTAGCAATCACCTTTATATTTTATGGTTTCATCGATAAATAAAGTGTCTGATGCTCCTGAGGAATAAACTGCCTAAATTACATTAAAAATAAGCTAGTAATATTGCAATAGGAAATGGATGGCAAACTGATAACAGGCTCATAATTAGTATCTTAACTTTCAGTACAGCAGCATTCACTCCTTATGGGAGTAGAACCAACAACCTTCTGCAGCAAAAGCAAGTACACAACCTGTTGTGCTATTAGCAATGTGAGCTGACTTAGCATAATCAGCACTAAACTTCTCTTCCCCTGCAGCTCTCAGCTCCTTGTAGAATCTACTCAATACTCAACTGCATCTCAACTTCGCAGCACAAGAAATCTGGAAAAAGCCAAATTTATTGTGGTGGGTCAAAAGGGCAAAAACCAGGGACACATTAAACATTGCTTGTATAATCTTGGAAAGTTGCTAGAATAAAATGCTGTGTTACCACCATACATTTTACTGCCAAGGTCCCTGTGCAAAGAGTCAGAACAACATACAACTATGCCAAATCACCTGCTTTGTGAAAGAAAAATGCTGTGTCACCACTGTAATTTATTTAGAAACAAAGGAAAATTAGATAACATGGGTTTGAGCAGAAGTAAATATAAACATGGTACATAAAATCATGTTCTATAAGCAGTGACAAAAATATGAAACAAGATTGCTATAACATAACAGAAAAGCAAGGCTGCAAAAATACCTTAATTTCACATAGCCTGGCCTATTAGGAATCAGTGATATTCCACAGTAGCTTTGGATCTAATACAAGAGTTTATGAGGCTTTCTGACTTTCACTGATACAGCTTGTTCCTTCCATTTTTCTCCTTAAATGAACTGTCTGAGATTTCTCCACCCATAAACTATTAGAAACATAAAGCAATGAGGAATTGCAGGTGCTACATGGTTCTGCAAGTATTAGTGGAGCAGTAAATGTGACACACATTGAGATTTATCATCATTAGGAGACTGCTCATAATTTCTTCTTTACAACAGTATCCACAAAAACCAATAAGTCCCAAAAATTAAGTATTATGATTTATGACAAATATTCTGTGACTGATACATCTCTTTAAAACTAGGAAATATTGATCTTAAAGATCAAGTTAATGGACGCATGATTTAATAATCCCCAACACCTGTTGACAGATTGATTTAGCTTTCATTATTCTCAGCAAGGGGTACTGAAAGATAATTTAATTTTTATAACCTCATATCTCTGCAGCTGTCATTGCCTGATGTGTCATGGCCAGACATGAAAATAACAAGCAAACAAAACTTGCAGTTATGTACAACATTCCTCTGATAATGCTCATAAGATTGCATATCCACTGACAAGGAGAAGAAACTATCAAATGTGAAAAATTAATCAAATATAGCCACAGGAACCAAATGTTCATCAGAATTAGCAAATGAAAGAAAAGCCTAGTCCCAGGTTAAACATATATATATATATATATATATATATATATATATATATATATATATATATATATATATATATATATATATATATATATATATATATATAGACACACACACACACACACACACACACACACACACACACTTCCTACCAGTCCATCATACATTCAAATAGGCCTACATTCACACACTTCCCTACCATTCTAAACAGTAATAATTAACACACTTACCTGTCCTAATGTGCCCATTCTCCATAATGTAATCCAAATGTGCCCGCGCAATAATCCAAAGACCTGCGAGATCCAAACCCTAATCCAAAGACCCGCGAGATTCCCGTGATCAAAACCCTTCCCGATGAGAGAGACTGACTGCTGGTGTTGCAGTCCAGCCCCGACGCATTTTCCCAGCGAGTCTGTGCACTTTAAAAGTGCACAGACGTCTCCTCATGTTTCCCTACCTGGACTGCCGGACTGCCTGGAGCATGTGCAGTAGACTCGCAGTAGTCTGGACTACTGCGCATGCGCGAAGTCCGCAAATTTTAAAAATTTTTTTTTTTTTTTTTTTTTTTAATTTCTTTTTGGTTCTTTTGTTGAGGGGGCTGCAGTCCGGCAGTCCAATAGCACGGGCCACCCCTGCTAAACTCTTACTTTGCAAACCTAAATGGCTAAAGTTTATTTCCTTCAACAACTTAGTCTTAGCTGGAGATATCCACCACAACCCTGGTCAGAGTCCCTTTATTAACAACATCTACCCCTTATCACCTTCGTCCTCCTACAACACTCTAAAAATCCTTACTAGCAATGCCCAAAGTCTCAACAACAAAGTTCACCAATTTCAAGCTTGGCTAAGCCATAAACAACCAGACATCCTAGCCATCTCCGAAACTGAGATCCTGCCCCCAGGATCCCATACATATATATATAGACACACACACACACACACACACACACTTCCCTACCAGTCCATCATACATTCAAATAGGCCTACATTCACACACTTCCCTACCATTCTAAACAGTAATAATTAACACACTTACCTGTCCTAATGTGCCCATTCTCCATAATGTAATCCAAATGTGCCCGCGCAATAATCCAAAGACCCGCGAGATCCAAACCCTAATCCAAAGACCCGCGAGATTCCCGTGATCGAAACCCTTCCCGATGAGAGAGACTGACTGCTGGTGTTGCAGTCCAGCCCCGACGCATTTTCCCAGCGAGTCTGTGCACTTTAAAAGTGCACAGACGTCTCCTCATGTTTCCCTACCTGGACTGCCGGACTGCCTGGAGCATGTACAGTAGACTCGCAGTAGTCTGGACTACTGCGCATGCGCAAAGTCCGCGAATTTTAAAAATTTTTTTTTCTTTTTTTCTTTTTTTTTTTAATTTCTTTTTGGTTCTTTTGTTGAGGGGGCTGCAGTCTGGCAGTCCAATAGCACGGGCCACCCCTGCTAAACTCTTACTTTGCAAACCTAAATGGCTAAAGTTTATTTCCTTCAACAACTTAGTCTTAGCTGGAGATATCCACCACAACCCTGGTCAGAGTCCCTTTATTAACAACATCTACCCCTTATCACCTTCCTCCTCCTACAACACTCTAAAAATCCTTACTAGCAATGCCCAAAGTCTCAACAACAAAGTTCACCAATTTCAAGCTTGGCTAAGCCATAAACAACCAGACATCCTAGCCATCTCCGAAAGTGAGATCCTGCCCCCAGGATCCCATACTCTCAGAAATGACCAATTAAATAAAAAAGGTGGTGGCACTGCCATAGTCTACTCTAACTTACTTACCTTAATTCCCCTCCAAATTCCAATTCCTCAATTCAACAACACTAAACTTACAGCTGGACTACTAAAAATGAATAAACACAAACATATCTGCATTATTGCTCTATATATCCCATCTGGTAACAATATCTTTACCCTTGAAGATATTCTCCTATGGGCATCTACTAAAATTAACTATGAAACATACATTCTAGGTGATGTAAATATTGACTGGAATAAAGTCAATAGTTCCTCTCCCTCCCTAGCCATTAGCCTTTATAACTTTACTCAAATAATCCTCCCTATCACCAAACCTAACAAAACAACCCCCCTGGATCCACTCTTGACTGGATCCTAGTCACCAATCCAAATAAAATAACCAACTCTGGCACAATTTCTAACAACATTAGTGACCACCTCCCAGCTTTCATTCATCGTGTAACTCTTCACCTCACCAGCACCAAGACATTCTCACTCACAACCTCAGTAACTTCAATCCCACAATCTTCTCAAACATGTTCAAACAAATGGACTGGCAAATTCTAAAAACCCTTCCTCTTGACAGTGCTATAGACTACTTCAACTCTGTCTTCCTAGACAGTGGGAGAGTGACATAATGGTTAAGGCAGTTGCCTTACATGCACAAGGTGTAGGGTTTGATTCTCACATGGGGTAATTGGCTAGGCTTAAAATGGCCCACAAGGAAAATTAGCCTAGTAGTAATCTAATAACCTATGAACACCCTAAACTCTCTTGCCCCACTAAGACACAAAAAGATAAAAACTAATACAGCTCCTTGGTTATCCAAACATGCTAAGCAAATTATGCACCAAAGGGACAAATTATGGAAACTTTACCAAAACAATAAACTGCCCAATACCTTGCTCCAATACAAACAACTCTGTAACCTAGCAAAACAGCTAATCACTAAGGACAGAAAATCCTACTATATCAAGCTCCAGTCTAATAACAACAAAAACTCCAAACAATTCTGGAAATCAATAAACTCACTTCTTAATCCTGGCTCCAAGAATAACCCCTGTCCTGACCCTAGTAAATCCGACCTTGAACTAAGCTCTGAATTTAACTCATTTTTCATAGAAACTATATCTGACCTGACAGAGACATTCCCCAGCAATAACCCACCAGTCCCTCTCTCTTCTCCATCTAACTCCCCTAATAACCATCCCCTTATGTTCGAGCTCAAACCAGTCTCCACTAACTTTATAAAAGGACTTCTGTCCAAACTTAAATCTTGCTCTAATGCTCCTGACAATATTCCCTCCTCCTTCTTAAAATGCACTGCTGATGGTATAGCTCTCCCAATCAGCATCATTATTAACAGATCTATAAAGGAATCATACGTCCCTAAACTCTGGCGCTCAGCTTATATTCTTCCTCTTCACAAAGGAGGCAAAAACACCAACATCTCAAACTTCTGCCCTATTGTTCTGCTCTCACCAATCTCTAAAATCCTAGAAAGTGCATCCGCCTCCAATGTATGCCTTTTCTAACCCAAAACCATCTTCTTACACCTACCCAACATGGCTTCCACCCAGTCCTTAGCACTATAACTGCTTTACTGTCTTTCCTAGAAACTGTCAATCAAGCCCGAGATTCAGGACACTTGGTTTCTACTGTTTTGCTCGATCTGTCTAAAGCAAAGACTTACTCCTACGACAAAAATACTTTCAAAGTCCTTAGTCAAACCAACTCTCCTACAGAAATGGTTCCCGCTGATAAACTACTCGGCATTACTATTGACAAATTCCTCAAGTTTGACATCCATATTCCACAAAATATTAAAAAAAAAAATACAGAAAGCTAGGTATGCTATATAGGAATAATCGCTTTTTCCGCAAACTCTACTAGTCGTACTCTGGCCACTACTTACCTTCTTCCCTCCTTATTATACGGAGCCCCTCTCCTAACCAACCTTCCTCATCTACCACCTCCAAACTAGAAAACTACTATAATAAAATCTCTAAATTTGCCACCAAATCCAGAAATTCCACCCATCATTGCCTTACCCTACAATCTCTGAATTGGCTAGAACTCCCAAACTACCTAAACTACTTACAACTCACCACTGCACACAGACTTATATTTCACCCTACAAATTGTCCAGCTCTAGAAAATATCCTTCCCTCTTACACCCCAACAGAACTCTCAGATCTGAACGTCAAAATTTAATTGCTAACCACAAGCCTAAACGTCCTGCTGGCCAACTTCTCCTCTCTTTCTCAATAGGTAAGAAATGGAATTCTCTCCCTTCCACTCTAAGAGCTATACCAAACTCAGAAAACTTTAAAACCCAGTTTTCCAAACACCTATCCACTAAATGGAAATGTACCTGCCTTCACCCTACCTAAATCTATATAAGTACATGCCCCTAAGAGTTTTTTTTCTCCCAGGTTCCTAAGCTCTCTAAATCTCCCATAGCTACTTTACTATGAGTGTACCTAAGCTCTCTACAACTCCTAGAGCTACTTATCTCACAACACTACTGTGTAAATATTGCAAATAGCATCATACTTTAAATGAGTGCATGTAAAGTGTTTTCTACATTTACTTTAAAGGTGTGTGTGTGTAAAGTGTTTCCACACATACTATACAAGAGTGTTTGCATAAATGAACCTGTATAACCCTTAAGATCAAACATAATGATTTTTGTCTGACTATGTGTGACACTGAATGTGCATATGTTGTAAACTGTTCTATATAATGTATCTTTTATACTTCTGTAGCTGTACTGTATTATGTATCTTGGAGCTTTTCTCCCTGGGCCTCCACTGAAAACAGGTCCTTTCGGCCCAGTGGACTTCCCTGGTAATCAAACTGGAAATAAATAAATAAATGGCTTTCAGCTATACTATATAGTTTAATGAGTTTCTTTCTTCTGTTGCATAGATTATTTATAGCAGTGGGCCACCAGAGTGTTTTTTTTAATTTCCTGTGATACTTGTTTCTGGTAGGGAATTCTAGCTCCGTGCATTTTCTAAATGTGCATAGAATTCCTTAATGAAGCTTGCTGCTGTATTAAGATCTGGGGCAGTGCATAATTCATAAGTGAATTTTGATATTTTGTTATATAGTAGGTTGAGGTTGGCATGTTTTTAGTCCTTAAATTCCACTTACTTTACATTTGATATTCCACGTTAACAATTGGTGCCCTCAACTAAATACTGACATGACCAATTGTGACACTAAAAAATCTGTTGACAAAATGAAATTTCAACAAAATGCAACATACCCATATATATAATATATTACCTATCTGTATATCTATATTTCTCTCTCTCTCTTTCTCTCTCCTATATATATATATATATATATATATATAGAGAGAGAGAGAGAGAGAGAGATTATGCTTATTTTCTTACTGGTACTGTTATCATGCATGTTGACAAACTCCACAGGTAATCCAAGTCAGTTCTGTGCCAGAAAACTAGCATTAAGGTTGCAGTGTTGGGGCACAAAGGTTGTGGTTTCTGGGTCTGTAAGAAAGGGTTTTGAAAATAATTTAGCTGTTAGAGAAGAGACAGTCTGGTTGACTAACCATTTAAATAGTTGGGATCTTAGAAGAAGAAAGACAACCCATTGTTGAAAAGGAAACCAGTTACTTTCTAAGTGATTTACAGTGGTGCTCATTTTAGGCAACTGTGCAATAAATCTGCAGATTGGACTGGTTATTGCTTTGGTATGTGGAGTTTATTTTTGATACTGAGGCTATGGGGGGCATAGTGAAGTTGGGAGAGTAGAATGCTTTAGTCTATGACTGTTCTGGAGGTTTTAGTAAGAAACAGAAGAATTTATTTGCTCAAAATAGGAGAGAGTTAACCTTTTTTTCTGTGTACATTTGATGTGGAGGAAGAAGTTAATGGAGGTTCAAACCAGAGTTATTTAACTGAGGTAATATTTTCAATGTTTCTATGGGAGTGCTGTTATCACATATATAAGCAAATTATTCTGTATTTTTAAAAATTCTGTTTGGTGCCAAAAACATTGTTTCAGCCTATCTGGAGGGTTAAACTTCATTTGTTGAAAATAAGCATAGTTGTGTGTGTTTGTTCTAAGTTAATATGGGGGGAATTCATTAAAGCATGTTACACAAAAGTTGGGATATACATTCAAAAACTATCATATATGATAGGAGGAAACAATAGCTTTTTATCATAATGGCTACCCAGGAATAGACCGAAAGGAAAGCATTCTGAGTAATATTAAGTAATGCAGAGTGCAAATAGCAATGCTGCAGAAGGCAAGTTTGGAAAGAAAAGAAATACACGTGAATTTGACAAAGACTATCACAGACAATGGATAAGGGGAGTAATAATAATGATTGTGGAAGTAAGTTATAAAGCTCTGGAAAATTTTGTGTAATAGTATTTTAAAAGAATAAGAAGCACCCGCATCTTGGAAGAAAGCTGCAGTGGCTGTATTACCCAAAGAGGGTAAAAATCATAGTTTTGGTGGAGTTGCAAAGAGGCATTGGAGGGCGTGGTCAAGATGCTGAAGATATTTATTTATTTATTTATTTTACATTTGTTAACCGGGGGTGTCTGACTGAGCCGAAAAGGCCCTTTTTCAGCAGAGGCCCGGGGAGAAAAGCTCCACAAAGAAAAATTACAGACACATTTAGTTATTTAGACATGATCAATATACCCACAAATTACAAGAGACATGTTTTTACAGTGGTATGCGGCACAAACAGTTACAGTGGAGAGAACAATCAAAAAAATATTAATTTTAAAAATAAAGGTAAGTAATAGATTTGTGGTGTACGGCTGAACTTTGGAACGTAGGTAGAATACATACATAGTACACAGGTACAGTACATACATTGTAGATTAGCCAGTGTTTGTGAGTAAGACTGAAAAACTATTATCAATTGCTCTAGATTTAGTATGTATATGTTGTCCGCTTTCACTAGCCTGGGGAGCAATCATGGCACTGCCAACTTTGCTTGAGATGTTGCCTGATGAGGTTTTTAAAGGAGGCTTTGGATGATGTGTTTTGTATGCCAGTGGGGAGAGAGTTCCATTTTTTAGCCACCGAACTACTATATAGTGCATCTCCAAAGCTATTGTAGCTGTTGGTGACTTCTAGTAGTAGTTTGCTTGATGATCTAAGAGGCCTTTTGGCTGAGTGATGTTGTACTAGGTTTTAGCAGAAATCTTCAACTCTGCTGTTCTTGATATATTTCTGACAGGAAATTGTATTTCTATATTATTGTTTTTTTTATTTTTTTTAATAGTTAAAAGCCTAAATTTTTCTTGTCGATATCATATAATTTTTTTTTTGGAATTTTTTTTATTGTCCTGTCAAAATGTTATCTGAAAGGATATACCTCATACAAGAAAGATGAGTCACAGCAAAAGTAACTCTCATGAAACTGCAGCAAAGAAGGAGCTTCAAATACTTCTAATATACAGTAGTTATCTCTGAAAATGGATAAAATGGACAGTAAACTAGAAAACTGCATGACAGATATACCAAGTAAATGGAATTGCTTCAGGAGACAATCCCTCAAAAAAACTTCAGATTGCTAGAATGGAGGAATCCTTAAATGATATAGATAAAAGACTGTCAGAAGAACACAATACAGAATTTCTATTAAAACAAAATACACTTCTGTTGACCAAACTAGATGATCTAGAGAAAAGATCACGAAGAAATAATATAAGGATCTTTAGACTTCCAGAGAAAATTGAAGGGAATAACTTATTAAACTTTTTGACATCCTGGCTCCCTAATATACTTGATCTGAGTGTAGCTATGTCTTTCTGAATTGAGAGAGTGCATAGATCTCTTACAATGCCTCCTTCGGATAAAAGTACCACCCTGAGATCTGTAATTGTTAGATTTTTTTCATCTCTTGACAAAGAATTAATTCTTAAGACAGCCTGGGCAACATCTCCTATCAAGCTAGCTGGGAAAATAATTAGTTTTGATAATGACTACTCTCCTACTGTTATTTCCAAAAGAAAATAATTTTGCCCATTATCAAAGAACCTAAGAAAACAACAAATCAAAGTTCACTTGCTTTTTCCAGCTAGACTAAAGATATTTCTACAGGATGAAACTAAAATTTTTGAAGACACAGATACTGCCCTTTCATTCTTAAAAATAAAAATAATAATAGATCAAACTGAAGAAATGGATTAGAGTAAACAGTACACTTAAAAGATCGGCTGAGAGAGATGCTTGGAAGATAAAGGAAAAGAAGTTAAAAGAAAAGTGGCTTTTTAATTTATCCAAACTCTCACTATAAATAAGCATGAAATATGTTTAAATAATCTTTCTTATATAGTTATTACTATTTTTTTAATTTTATATCTTTTCTTCCTTCAGTCTTCTATATCTACATGATACCTCAATCCAAATGAGAGAAATCTGTTTACAACCACAATAAGGTAAATACATACATTTTATTTCACTTATTTATTTAACTATATCATCATTAACATCACAGTTTTAAATAATATCTAGCTAAGGTCTTGAGTTTAATATACTAGGCTGTTTACTATGCCACACTGATTATTGCTTCGGTAACTACCTTAATGTTTTTCTTCTTTATATATGTATGCCTCTTTGAGTAATATTTCATCATTAATTTGCATAGTTAATATATATCTAATATCTAAAATAGTTTTTATAATTATAGTTAGTTCTTTTAATCCATCTTGGCTGCATTGCATTATAATTAAATTGTGTGGATATAGTGTGAGTTTGTATGTCACTTTGATCCACGGATTCCTATGTGTCATAACCTTATTTTGTTTCCTTAAAAGTACCTTCTGGGTAACAAGGCATGACACATTTAATATGGCAGCCTACTTCCAGTTTAATTTTGTTGTGTCAGTGGTGGCTGTGGTGTCTCTTGTAATGCGTGATTAGATTGTCCTGTCATGGGCTTTTAAAATACTGTCTCAGATTGGAGAAACTGAAGTGTCAAGCAATACAGCTGTTCCACATATCCAGAGTGTGTCACTGAATAAGGTAGGCTATTTTGCTATATATAAGATCTTTTCTGTTTGATGATGACTGCTTGTTCACTTTTGTTGTCTGAATGGACTTTCCTGGCTTAATTGGGTGCTCGCAGTGTGTTTAAAACCCCTTTTTACCAATGGTATAGCTGGATACACAGTGCTTGGTGTCCCTGGATTTTCTGGTCCTGTTTGACTATTTTAAAGATAGTGTAGCGGATCGTTGGTACATTGGGAGGGTGGCTTGGTTTGTTGTGACTTTGTGGATGGCCCTGTGGTAACTTTGTAGGTGGCTTTGTTGTGGCGTTGGATGGTTGTGTTTTGTTTTTTTTCCCTTTTTTATGAGTTATGCGGGTTGTCTTTGTGCTTCTGGGAGATTTTTTGTGTTTAATTTGGCTTTGCTTGATGTGGTGATGAATTTGTGGGAGTTCTGTGGGTCTGGCAATGAGATAGAAGAGTCTTTGACAGTTAGTACATAATGGCACAGGCTGTTTTGAGATGGATGGAAAATTTTTCTGACAGCTTGAACCACTTTAGCTATTTTAAACATTTTCCTACCTCAGGGGTAGATCAGAGAGACTTATTTTTTTCAGACAAGCATTTCCCTGGTTATGCTCAATGAAGGGAATGACCAGGTGAGAGTATAGTACGCATTTCTGAAATATAAAATGTAAACTTGACTGAATCAAGCCGTTTTCTGATGACAGAAAGAAACCTATTGTAGCAGCAAAAAAGATTATACAAATGTTCTGTAAATCCAGAAAGATTAGCAGGCTAGACAGAATCTATTCTAGATTAGTAATAGTAACTTCAGGAAAAACCTGTGCTCTTAATTTTGTGTAGTTTCATTTTAAAGGAGTATTTATTGAGAGTTACTGTGTACCAACTCGAGAAATAAAGTGAGAAAATACATTTGCTTGACTTGGGCAGGCCTTTGCATAATTTGCTGTGTCTAGTATCTTAAAATATCTTGAAAATTCCACTACTTTACTTATCAACCCTCAGAGTCAGACTTTTTAAAAAAAACTGCTATATTAAATAGTAAAGCTGAAAATAAACTTTTAAAGTGCTATTTCTGTTCAGGCAAATTACTCATTTTTTCTTGAGCCTATCTGAAATCACTTTCTAAACGTATTCCTTCAAGGATCTGTTGTAACCACGTATTTTATTGCATGTTTTATCAGAAGCTGTTCTGATAACACTAGTCCATGCGATCCTGCTGAGCAGATAAGTTTCTTAATTTCACATCTCTCTAACAATATCAGTTCATCATTACGTACTGCAGCCGCCAAAGACACAAAATACCCATATGGTATGAGCCTGCTCATTACACAGTCAGTAGTGGTAATATTATCCAGTTGTACTCTAAGTACTCTGTGGGGGTGTATGTCTGCATGGCTTTGTCTAATACAACTGTGTGGGCTTCTACAGCTGACTGCTCAGACCAAGTTGTAAGATGGTGAATGACTCATCTTACTTCTAAAGCGTACATGTCAAGAAGTATGTTTCAGCTATGGGAATGACTTAGCATCCCTTCTTATAAGTCAGGCACTTGAATTAGGTCACCATGTAATAATCTTGCAAAGCAGAGATAAAAATCAAATGTGCCATTTTCAGCAAATTCCAAATGAGATTTGTCCATAGCAATAACACTGACCTAAGCAGAAGTTGCAGTAACAGTTGTCAAACATGTATGATCAACAAAAGAGGATTATGAGCCAGTGAATAACTGGAAATGAAGACAACCATTTCCCACAGCAATCCATATTATTTATTCAGCAAATTAGTGTTGGCATATTCGACATTACAAGCCAAGATGTTTGCTGACATCTGTAAGTGAATAAAGCACATTGCTAACTTGCCATGAAAGAAAGTTTACAGTGATAAGTAGGGTTTAGCATTGAAAATTGCATTCCTGAAAGTAACCGCACATTCATTGTAAGTGGGATAGTTTCCAGCATTTATTAGTAGCATTTGTATATTATGTCTTTAGAATGATCGCTCATAATGTATTAAACAAAAGAGTAAACTGCAACGTCATTTTGTATAGTAAAAGCAGAATTTTGTTTCACCAAATAAAACAGTTTGTTTCAGAAATGTGTCTGTTACAACAGTCATGATGATTTACTACAAAATAGTTATGCTCACTCTAAAAGCCGCGATGGTGCAGCGGTAGCATTGTCGCCTCACAGCAAAAGGCTCTCCTGTTCAATTCTCGGCTGGAGCGCCTTCTGTGTGGAGTCTGCATGTCCTCCCCACAGTCAAGTGGCGTTCGAAAGACATGTGTAAATGGGCGTGCCTTCATTGAAGGTTGGGCATCAAGATGGCACCTCGGCACTGCAAAAATCTACTGCCAATCATTAGCGAACTGGAGTTCCACTGTGGTGACCCCTAACCAGGAAAAGCTGAAAGAAGAACAACAACATTTATGTTTGCTCTAAGTGAAAAAATTAAAAATGGAAAAAGTTGCTTTGCTGCATTTCCCATCTGCATCATTTATGATGAGAGAAAGAGAGATTTTTTTTCACAGCTGCCCTTTATACTGAGAGTGAAAAAGAAGCTCTGGGTGTCAACATATAACAGTGTTAATGATCAAATGCAGAGCACTTGTCTAAGAATTTTGCTACTATTCGAGTTATGTATTACATTGATGCAAGACAATGATACTAATGCATGTCAGTTACAAATAGCATAAAATACATCTGTCATTATTCCTGATTCAGGATGGTTGCATTCTGAAGGTAATGCTACTCAATGCTAGAAGTCTAAACCTCAAAATGCACTCTCTCGAGGCACTCCTAAAAATGGACAACATTGATATCTGTGCAGTAACTGAGACCTGGTTCAAGGCTCCAGAGAGCACCCCTGCAATACCAGGCTACAACTCTTACCACACTTTTCGGCTGCAAAACCAAGACCAAAACACTAAAGGTGGAGGAGTGTCCATATCGACCAAGGTTATTCACACCTCCAGGCTAGTTGCCCAACACAATGCATCTGAAATTCTCCAGGTGCAACTAACACTAGTTAAGACTGCAATCCAAATTGTAGCTTGCTACAGATCCCCCATCATGCACCAAGATTCTCATTACACCTTTCTAAGCATACTGGAAAATATTAAGATACAACCAAATACCCTAATACTGGGTGATTTCAACTACCCTGCCATTAACTGGGAAAACTACTCGGGTACCAACACCTTTTTCCAGCGGTTCTTGGAATTCATAAATTCCAATGCCCTAGATCAACTAATCCATTGTCCCACCAGGGGCTCCAATATCCTAGACCTGGTCATTACCAACATGGGAGATAGCTGCTCCACACCAGTGGTCACCCCCTTATTGGTCAGGTTTGACCATAAGCAAATCACCCTTGGCATCCACATCCCAACCCCCCCCCCCCCCCAGTAAGGAAACCTCAGTAAAAAACTTCTCCAAAGCTAACTTCATGCTACTGAAGTCAGAAATGACAAACTTCATGACACCTATGCAGACGGTATCTGAAAGTTCGACTGCTGAATCCTACACTAAGGCACTGTACGAGCACATCCACTCATGCATGAATTGTTCTATCACAAATAGATCCAAGATGCTCTCCTCCAAAAAAAGGAAGCCAATCTGGTGGTCCCCTGCTATAAACAAACTATACAACAGAAGGAAGAAACTGTTGCAGAAAAGAGGAAAATCCCAGGATGCAAATAACTCCCTCACCAGCCTCAGTAAAAAGCTGAGATCTCTCATAAAATCCTCAAAAGCTAGTTACGAAAATAAAATTGCCAAAGATTCCAAAGACAACCACAAGGCATTCTATAGTTATGTCAAGAATCTAAATGGCAATGCTCAGATCTGCTCTGAGCTACAACAGAATGGCATTAAATATACTGATCCCAAGAATATTGCCAATATCCTGGCAGATCAATTTAGTGCCAACTTCACCCCCCTCTCACCCCCTAAAAGGCCCATCTCAATACCAAAAGATTGCCAAATTCCAGTAATCACAGCCACACAGGTAGAAAATGCACTCTCCAAAGCTAAGAATACAGCATCCATTGGACCAGATGACATCCCAGGCTGTGTACTACATGAACTACAAAATGAACTGGCACCTCACCTAAGTGTCATGTTTAATCATAGCCTCACCTCAGGCTCCGTGCCCACTGAGTGGCACACAGCTACAGTTATCCCACTTCACAAGGGGGGAATCCACCTTGGATACCAGGAACTACCATCCCATCAGTCTGACAAGCCTGATCTGCAAGGGCATGGAACATATTATCATGGAACGTATAAACAAAGACATCGGCAACCTTCAAACACTGGACCCCACCCAGTTTGGGTTCTTGAAGGGCCGACCTTGTCTCCTGAACCTGATTGACTTCTTTGAATCAGTCTTCAGAGCTGTGGACGAGAGTAAAACAGTCCACACAGCCTATCTGGACCTCGCCAAGGCCTTCAACACCATCCCCCACTCTGGAATCATAGATAAACTTACTAAGCTGGGCATAAATCCCTACATCACTCGATGGATTGCCAACTTGCTTACTGGCAGAACCCAGACTGTAAAAGTAGCCAACTCCAAATCCAGCTCCAGACAAGTGACAAGTGGAGTACCTCAGGGTTCAGTCCTGGGACCACTCTTGTTTGGCATCTACTTCTCTGAAGTACAGGCCAACACTAAGGGACTCTGGCTAACAAAGTTTGCAGATGACTGCAAACTGGGGGGCATTACTGAATCCCCAAATGATGTGGATATTCTACAAAAGGGCCTTACAGAAACAGATGCCTGGTGCCAGAGCCATGGGCTCAAGCTCAATGCCAAGAAATGTATAGTTATCCCCTTTGGGAAAAAACATGTCTCCGTGAATTACCATATAGGTGGCAGTACACTAAACACCGAAAGTGTGATAAGAGACTTAGGGACACAGGTGGACAGTGGTCTCACCTTTGATAACCACATCGCCACAATCCTTCTATGTGGCATACCTCATCCAGAAAAAAGGAGGTCATTGTCCCACAGTACTCATCCTTCATTAGACTCATTATAGAGTATAATGCCCCATTTGGTATGTACCTCACAAGACATCTGCAACAGCTGGAAAGACCACAGAAATGCCTCACTAAAAGAATCACAGGCCTAAAGCAGATGCCATATGCTGACCATCTAAAAAAACACAAGCTATACTCTGTAGCATATCATCTACTCAGAGGCAATCTCTGCTTAACAAACAAGGCCATGTCAAACCCTGAGCTGTTGGACATGTTCCACTTAAAGAAATCCCAATCCCTCACAGCCACACACTCCAGGGATCTAAACCTTGTCATCACAATGAACAAAACATGCTGAAAGGATAGGTTCCTGACCCAGAGACTCCCCATACTCTGGAATAGACTGCCCATACATGTCAATCAGAGTGCCTCCTTTGCCCTCTTCAAAAGGAACCTTGATGATTGGATAGGAGATAGGAAATTCACCCCGGTGATCATGTCAATCTCCCTGCTAGACAAGGGTCCAGGGAAGTAAATATTGTGGGAAGAAATATCCAGGGAATTGTTATGGCTAGGCTTGTATAGGCCCTAAGACCGATAGCCTAGTACCAATCTATGAACCTATGAACCATGCTTTGATACCATTCTGACACAGGGGAATCATACTGATATTGAGGCTGGTAAGGTACAGATCTAAACACATTGTAAAGACTAGAAGGATACTTTGTGATTTTGTTTTTACATGCTTTTTGTTTCTGCTGCCTGAAAACTATCAAGTGCCCTTTAGCACAAAATTCACACACACACACACACGCGCGCATGCACGCACGCACACACACACACACACACACACACACACACACAATAGATAGATTGATATATGTAAAGAGGTATAGATTTTGCAGAGATATGATTCTTGATGTATTGCTAGAGATACAGATATATTGACAGAATGGATTTGCTTTCCAGGTTCCAGTCAGATACGCACTATTTCTAACGTGAGAATGCTTTCAGTAGATGGTTATTGCCATAAAAGACTCTAGCAAGGATTAGGAATCACAGCAGATTAAAGGAATTAAATGCATTCTTAATTAAAATGTACCTATTAATAAACACATAACTTTTTAAACTACATATGCTTTAAAGAACTATGTACACCACATAGTGTTATTTTTCATTTATAGTGCATATTCTGCATAAGAATAAAATCTTTAAATAATCCAGTTCACAAACTTCTACCACCAAAACCCAACTAACATTCAGCAAACATGAGAATTTCTCAATGAGAGACTTAAAAAAACTCTCCATATCAGTTTAAGATGCATTTACACTAAATTCTTGACAAAAATGTAAACTTGTGTTGTACTGCATGGGTACGGGTTACGGTTTTTCATTTGTAATGCTTTACTACAACATGTCTATTTGCATAGTGTGCAGAATTTATTTCAGTTTCTGAAAGATTATGTTCTTCTTTGTATATATTCTGTTATTTTATTTTACGAATAGGTTGAGCATTTCATCTACATTGCATTACTGTACAAAATTTATGAAAAGTATGATAATTTCATCGGCGAAAAATGTGATACTACACCAGTCATAGACACACACACACACACACACACACACACACACAGTGACTCTGCAGATGTTCAGTTAGATAACCTGCCCTTTCCTCTCGATGTTAGCAACCTCATCTGATGACAGATTTGGCACTTTACATAAATGATAGCAGGTAAGACGTACAGGTAGAACCACTTGCATTTTAAATTTCATTTTTCACCTGTCATTTATATATATCAGTATCTGTTTCAAGACATTTTTATGACACACAGGGCATTGCATATGGTTTAGATGATTATACCCCTGGGAGTGAGAAGTACAGCAAACTTTCTCATTAATTCAGCAAGCATTGCATTGTAAGCAGTTGGCATCAGATTATTTCCCAGTATGCTCTGTGAATTTGTCAGGCTACAGTTTGCTGAAAAGTTCTATCTGCTTTAAAACATAATACAAGAAATCCAGATAAAACCAAGTAAATATGAAAACTAAACATTATAGTGAAAGTCTAAAAATGGCCGTTCTATTATATGTAGAAGATGACTTGAGAGCTTAACAATTACCTGTAGATGTTTTCTCATAAAAGGATTAATATCTAAAAAGAGGAGGAAAGGAAGAGGGAAGAGATGGAAAAAAAGACAGGGCAAAAGCAGGAGAGGAAGGGAAGAGGGAAAAACGGGTTGGAAATTATCTCATGTTTTAGTAAGGTACACTTACGGCTTCACATTTTAAAACTATTAGCAACTATGCTTTAATGAACAAATGTAGTGTCTTGAAATATAAGGTGCCATAGTATAAAAACTGGCAGTTTGGTATAAATAGACAAAATTAACCTACATACAAGGAATTTAGCAGACTCTAACTGATGGAAAGGGAATGAATTTTGCTTCACGGTATCTATGTTACCAACCAGGGCCAAACTTTATCTGTTATGTAATCACATAGAAACATAATGTTTGTTAAAGACTTGAAATAATTCATATCTAAAGTCAGTGACAATTCAACCTTTTTAATGAAAATTCCTCAAGCTTTTAATGAAATGCTCTAATACATGACTATATTACTCAAGATATGTCATATCAATTGAAGCCACACTAAAACACAGACGCATATCCAGACATGGAATTATTTGTCAAAACTTTATTCCCAGCTACTGGAAAACTAATATGTACAGTAATTTCATTTGTAACAGAATTTTCATGTAAATACAGGTAACCTGTTATTTAAAAAAGGAAGAGGAAGATGGAATGCAAAAAGAAGGGGAAAATACATACAGAATATATGAACTATTCAAAGAACTCATTATGTATTTCGGATAATTTCAGCACCTTATTTTATTTGCTATTGTTACCAGTGCTTACAGAGACACAAAACGGTTTGCTCAGTGGACAGTACACGTACTATGTCAATGTGCGTCTGTAAGTGAATAGGATTGTATATGTGGGTGTGTACTGTTCACCTGTATTTAGTTTCTGTTGACTGAATATATTTAGATAAATCAGTACCTCACAGTATTATTTGAAAAGGAATAATGTAATATTTGTAGCTATTTATTTTGGTAAAACTGTCTGATTACACTGGGCCTGTTTAATAAGTTAGTGTTAAACATGTTAACATTACATATTCTTATCATTTAGTACAAAACAATGTAATATTAACCCAGTCATGCTTTGTGAAACTGTACAATATCACCACATATAATAATGGAGTAAAGGCTTTTCTTATCTTTATCTTTAATGATAAGAATTAAATAATTAAAAATATTTGCTACTGAAATTCTACTCATCAGTACAATGCCCCTTTTGGAATGTACCTCACAAAATATCTGCAGCAGCTGGAAAGGCCACAGAAGTACCTCACAAAGAGCATTACTGGCCTCAAACAAATGCCCTACACTGACCGCCTCAAAAAACTCCAGCTTTACTCCGTAGCATATTGCCCACTCCGAGGTAACCTCTGCCTAACATATAAAGATATGTCAAACCCAGAGCTGTTAGACATGCTACACCTAAAGAAATCCCAATCCCTCCGAGCTACATGCTCTAGGGACCTAAACCTTGTCACCACAATAAACAGGACATGCTGGAGGGATAGATTCCTGTCCCAGAGACTTCCTATACTCTGGAACAAGCTACCCATCTATGTCAAGCAAAGTTCTTCATTAGCACTCTTCAAGAAAAATCTTGATGAGTGGATGGGAAATAGGAAATACACCCCGGGGATCACTTCTGTGTCTCTGCTCGACAGTGGCACAGGAAAATAACTTTCTTCAGTGGTGTAATCTATGGAACCTTGCTGGCTAGGCTTACATAGGCCCTTGGGCCAATAGCCTAGTACCTACCTATGAACCTATGAACCTATCTAATTCAAACTAACTGTTTATTATTCAAGATGAGGCCATTTGAAAATACATAAAATAGTTATGTACTGTGACACCCATGCACTGGCCCAGCAATCAAGGAGCCTCAATCCTCACCACTAACACCACTGAGGGGCGTCCATATAGGGAAAGGATAATAAATACATACATAGTAAAGTACAATTTCCCTTAAAAGCACACATAGATCACAGTCAGTCTGTGGCTGGTTGCTTCCTTTCTCTCCAGGTCCCAAATCAGACTCCCCACTGGCACAGCTATAGGGTCCAGATCTTAGCCTAGTTGGCAAGCTAAAACCTCCACCACCCTCTCTGTCCAACCAGTGCTTCATGTCCCTGCCCAAGTAGCTGATACACACACACACACACACACACACACACACACACACACACACACACACACACACACACATTTTGAGATAAGAGTTTTATACAACCACACAGACACTCCTGGGGAAGGGCAGTACAGGTTTTCCAGCTGTGCCCCTTTTACCCCGACTATACAGTAGTACCAGCTGTCACCACCCACTAATATCAGCTACTCAAAGGCCCTTCTGAAAGTGTGTCCAATTATTACTGTACAATATTATTATCCAAATGGTAAGTGTGACTGAACAGTCAAGGCTTATTAGAGTGACTTGATGCAGTATGACTATATACATGCAATGTACTCTAGAGCTTAAATTAACTCTACATAAAACAGCCACAGTTGAAAGGTTTAAAAATATTTAATAATAAAAACACAAGATAATACTTCTTATTACACAGTGTCAGTCAAGTTTGGAGATCACAGATAAATACTTAAAATAATACCGTAGAAAAGTTCTGACATCAGCACAGAAAAAACGCTTAGTCTAATCTTTCTAATTCCTAGCTATTTCTAAGAGAAAACACAGTTCTAAATAACTTACATACAGAGCAAAGCAGTGCTGGTGATATTGGATGTTCTCAAGACAAAATGCTCAGAGCTCTCTGATTCTCTCTCTTTAAATTGATAACACAGAGCTGCTTCACATGACATCATTCTTCACACTTCTCTGGTGTTCCCAGGCTAACAGAAATTACATTTACATTCTTTACACCTGGTCAGAAATCAGAGCAATAAAGGACATTTATACATGCAAATTCTAGCCATTAATTCTGGCCTCAAAACAATATACAGATTTTTTTCATCCAAACATATCGGCTCCAAATTTTGGCATCAAAGACAGTCATGAATGCTTGACTTAGCGATCTGACAGCAGAGTGCACCATTGTTACATTTTTGCAGTTCAATCTCCAAGGTAGTCTTTTCACATTTAAGAGAAAAAGTCTGTGGCTTACATTAATATTTACAAATGACAGAATTATCTACAGAATTCTATCTGGCTAGGCTGGTAGCCTTCACCTATCTTCACATGTACCATGATTGACTGGACTATCTTGGGAGAAAGCTTACAGGAGAGTTAAGTAACCATTGTCAAAATATTTTTAAATACTACTTTGAATGAAACATTTACACAAAACTTAGGCTTTGAACATTAGGGATGAACTTATTCTGCTTCTTAGATAGAAAATAAGACTTAGATGGAAATATTGTCTAAGTCTGGAGTTGTTTACTCCATGAGGGTTAGGTGGGTTAGAAATTTATTATGTAATATAGTTCTTGTTTTGAGTGTTTTTACGTTGGTGTCTACAGATAAATCACTTCTAACATTAATATTAAAAATGTATTTTTTCATTAACAATTAACATGTTTACTCATAGTGTTTTTTTAGAATTATATATCATTCAAATCAAACATGAAACACAAAATATACATGATTCAACAATTCGTCTCTAATAAATGGTTATCCTAAAGTGTCTATCAGTCGATATAAATGGGCTGAATAATGGTTGTAAAAGAACTAGTTTTTATAAATGTCTGAACATATTCTCTCCACATGTCAATTTTGTTCAGGAGACATCTATTAGCAAAAGATTTAGACATGATCAATAATAAACAATATACAGTAATAGCTGGCTCTCAATTCAACCAAAAAAGAAGAGGAGTAGTTATTTTGTAGAAAAATACATTACCTATACCACGTATATTAAGTACTTATAAGGATGATAAGGGCATGTTTTGTTTGATTAATATCCTAATTAATAACAACATATATTTATATATACTGGATTCCTGCTTTAGGAGTAAAAACAGCCAGAAACCACTTAGACCAAATACTTCAACATTCTAAAGGTTCTTTAATTATAGCTGGAGACATTAATTGCATACGAAATGAAGAGGACACTAATACAAAGGGGAAAATCCAAAATATCGGCACCTGTAAAAGCATTAAAAAACTTTATAAATATACTTAACATTAAAGACTCTAAGCAATTTTTAGTTAAAGATTCTCATTTTACTCATTGTTCAAATAGGTTTGGTACGCAATTACTAATTGATAGAGTTCTTATCTCTAATGATTTAGTCACATATTTAAATAAAGTTAAAAGAACTTCATGCCCAATTTCAGATCATAATGCCATATTATTTGATTTTTTTGACATAAAATAATTATACACATTTCAAAAGAATACAGGCATATATCACAAACATGAACAATTTCAAAGAGTTTTTTGATAAAGAGATACAAATATACTTAGAGTTTAATAATACAAAGGACATATCAATAGCATATATTTGGGACACTCTCAAATCTTATCTTTATGGGAGAATCATAAACTGGTATTCACAGAAAAGAAAATAGTGGGATAAAGACTTAAAAGACCTATAAGAGAAAATTGATAAATTAAAATTTGAACACCAAAAAAGGGAAAAAACAATAATAAAACATTGTTACAAACAATAAACAATTCACAAAATAAATATTTAAACATTCTAAATCATAAAATCAAAATAAATATGGAAAAAATACAATTAACTAATTATTCAAAAAACCCAAAATATCTAAGTAAAATAGCATCTAGAACAAAAATGATAATTAAATCTAATCATATCAAGGAAATATATAGTGAAAAGAAAAAGAAAAAAGTTACAGTAATAGAAGACATAGTCAATGAGTTCAGTACACATTATATTAAAATTAATTGATTTAATCCAAAAATGGACTCGAAAGAAGCAATAAAACTATTTATTAACAAACATATCAATTATAGATTAACAGAACAACATTTATAAATAATTAATAAACCTATATCTATGATGGAACTTACAACCCAAATATATAAACTAAAAAACTATAAAGCCCCGGGAAATGATGTGACAATATCAGAACTATATAAATTGATGCTTAAAAATGTTTTGAAAATCTTATTACATACATTTCAATCAGTTAAACACTTAATGATTATTCCCCATCATGGAAATATACACTAGTCTCCCCAGTTTTGAAATCTGATATAGACCCAACATAATGTATATGCTATATACCTATATCATTATTAAATGTTGATAATAAATTATTCATGTCCATCTTAACTAATAGGCTTTAACAATTTCTACCACATTTAATTAATAATGATCAAACTGGCTTTGTTAAAAACAGGAATACATTTGATAATATCAAAAGAATCCTAATGATAAATGATTATGCCAACAAAATAAAAGATAAACTAAAATTGGTAAGGTTAGACATTAATAATGCTTTTGATACAGTCAGTTGGGACTATCTGTCTCTAGTATTACAGGAATGTGATTTTCCAATTGATGTCCTACAACTCATAACTAACTTATACAAGAACTCTTTGGCCTACTTAAAATATGCTATTATATTTCACAACTAATTCCAATTATTAAGGGTACAAAACAAGGTTGCCCTCTTTTTCCATTATTATTCACATCAATTCTTGGCTGGGGTGCCTTCTGTGTGGAGTCTGCATGTCCTCCCTGTAGTTGCGTGGGTTTCCTCCTGGTGCTCCGGTTTCCTCCCACATCCCAAAGACATGCTGTAAGTGGATTGGATGCTCCAAATTGGCCCTAGGTGTGAGTGTGTGCATGTGCCTTCTGTGGAAGGTTCGGTGCCAGGCTGGCACCTCGGCACCATAAAACTCCACTGCCAATCATGAGCAGACAGGTGATCCGCTGTGGCGACCCCTAACCGGGAAAAGCCGAAAGAAGAAGAAGAAGAACATTCACATTACTTATGGAACCTTTTGCAAATTACATAAGAGTAAATCCAGACATTAATGGAGTTCAGCTGGGAAATAATTTAAATTCAAATATACTTTTGTTTGCAGACGATATTTTACTAACATTAACAGATAATAATACCATCAGTTTCTTATTAAAAGTTATCAAAAATTTCAGTCTAAATCAGTCTTACATTTAACGAGGATAAAACAACTATTTTATGTATTAATTATAATCCTACTAACATACCACAACAATATTTTAAATATCTAATCGCTGATGATAAAGTAAAATATCTCAGAATAGATTTAACTAAAAATATTAAGGATAAAATCAATATAAATTTTAGTAAAGTTTTAGAAAACATCAAAAAACTTACAAATCACTGGAATAAGTTACTTTATACATTTGAAGAAAGATATATAATTATAAAAATTGTCATATTACCTAAAATATTGTTCAGAGTCCAATTTCTAGCTCTTCCTATTCCATACCATTACATAAAATAATTAAATACTCTGATACTTAGATTTCTTTGGTATCCTAATAGGCCTAGATTACAATTAAATATCATCAATGCAGTTGGTCCAGTGGGGGATAGACATAGTTAATATTGAAATATATTCCACCTCAGCTATTATAAAACATTTTATGGACTAATAAAAATTACTCAGCCAAGTGGAAAGACATACAAAGATACATAATCATGGGGAATAGTCAAATAAATTACAATTCTTATAATAAAATAAACAATAATACTTTTATTTGGTTATTAAAGAAGTATTTACTAGGATTTCAAAATGCAACAACAATTTTATCATATACTACAATGACACACACTAGCTTTAAAAATCTTGCTTTTAGAGAACCTGAATCTTTCCCATCGCAAAAACACAAAATATCATCAACACATTTGACATATTTACAATGGACAAATTTAACGAAAAACAATATTTTGGTTTCAACTAATGGAAAAAGAAAATATTTGCTCTCTTGATTATATATTGAATAAATTCAATTTAAACAGAGAGTTATGGATAGACTTACAAAACTGCAGATTTACTATAGAAAGAAGATTATCCTTGATGCAAGTTTCTATTAAAAATGAGATCCCAAAGCTTATCGAATATTTGATATTATCAATTCATCATAATCCTCCTGAGAGAAATTATTTATCTGAAATTTATAAAATTATCAAAATTAAAACAGATTTTTGCCAGTATAACTATCGGGATTATTTTATAACAATGAATGACTATTCTCCAAGTTAATTTGAGAAAAAATTATACTTACATCTTCTTTTCAAACCAAGAGATCACTAAGATAGCAGTTTTTTCCTGGAAATTCTTACATAAAACATTTATTACACTACACAAAATGGAAATGATAACTAGGAAAAATTGGTTGTTGGAGATGTAATCTAAATGTCATGGTTAATTGGCAACATATGATTTGTGAATGTGATTTAATTAAACCTTTCTGGAATAATATTAATTCTTTCCCATGGGCTCTTTTAACAATAATTTCATTTAAATAATTCATTAATCTTGTTTAATACCAAACTGATTTTCCTCTCCTTTGGTCCCTCTTAACAATTGCAAGAAAAGTGGTGACAAGAAACTGAAAAAGTAATACAACCCCAACTCTGAGAGAATTTTAGAACATTGCAACTGAAACTTGTCAGATGGAGATTTTAACAATCAAAGAACGAACCACTAGACAGGCCTCTGCATTAAACATGTGGATGAAGCTCAAGAGACTACTGAACAAGAACACAATAAGTTGATTTCTTTTTTTTTCAGAAAGTTGTTATGTAACTGTTCTGTTTTATTAGATTAATGGGTAGACACCTTGTAAGTAGTTGTTATGTTAGTTATTTGTTCATTTGTCTATAACTGTTTATATCTGCTTTCTACATATGTAATTTCTTATTTCTATGTTATTTTTTTTTTAAATCTTAATAAAAAACATTTAGCAAAAAAAAAAAGAAGGAGGCTTTGTTCGGGGAGCCAGTGGAATAACCCTGGGAAGTCTGTTTTAGGTCTTTCTGGTGGTTGGGCACTAACTTGCTTCTGTGAAATAGTGCCATGTCATCTGCACAGAGTAATGAGAGGAGATGAGATAGGTCAAGGAAAACTTAAGATGGAAAATAATAGAAAAAAAATCCATGTTCTAAACTGTCCCACAGTTAAAGATCTTGACACACATTCATTGCTAAATTAAAAAAAATGTCTATTTGTTAGTTACAAGAAATAAAATTAATATGTAGTAGCAAGACTACATATATTCTACATCAAGTTGGAGAAAGAGACACAGTTATGAATGCTCCCATTAAAGGGATCTTGCATCTGTTATCTATCTGGTGATGACATGAGTTGAAAACTGTAATGATGTATTAATAGCTTGTATTTCTATTGTACAATGACTCCTTTGAACACATTTAAAGATCACCACTTTTGAATGTTCTTTGTCATTTAATGAGATCATTATTACAGTGGCCCTCTTGGGATGACTTTGGGCGTGAGGATGTCTTGTGGCTGAATGATTCAAGCATCAGCTATATGAGAACATTCATATTATGGAATTCCTCACTGAATATTTTGTTTCTGTCTGTTAACCAGGCTGAGGACAGCACAGAAAAGTAATATTATTATTATTATTATTTCTTCCTCAGGGACAGATATAAGAAGGCAGAGAAGATAACATTTTTGAGTTTCAACATCTACAACGTTTTTTTTTAAGAGGGAGTCAGTGATTTATTTATGTACACAACAGTGCATTTCAGCAAAGTAGAAATTGTGTTATGACTCATTTGCCTTTTAATTCCTTGATACTATTTATTTACTTACCTTAATATGTAAACATGGTAGAACACTGGTGCAAGTCAAACTTTTCAAGCTCAGCATATCAGAATACAACAGACAGAGGATAAGAAAGTTGACAGTTTAAAATGGATGAATGCAATGTGATGAATAGTGAAGAATGTGTACAAAGAAGATATCAGCACTATAAGAAAAAATGTACCTAAAAATATAACTATCAGTATTTAAACTGGAGGACATTTTAACTAATTGTCTCAAAATTCAGTATACTTGGTGTGATGATATGGGTAAGTGCTAGCATATCAAACTGATTTATACAAGATGCTTGTGTTACAAATGTATTAGAACTGTATGCCATTTGTATATCAAAGTTATTTGTACAGATGCTTGTGGCAAAAATATATTTTGAGGGTTGCTTGTGTTAAAATGTATCAGTGCACCATGCTAAAATGAAAAGAAATGTACATGCATTATTGTAACTGAATTAAATATATATGTTTTAATAGAGGATACTGGGACAGCAATGGTCAACCAACTAGCTTGCTTTAGGACTGGAGATGATAGGTCTGGGAAAAAGGCTTTGTTCATTAGCTCAGTAAAAAAGGGGGGAGCCTCAGGCACTGCCATAAACATTTAGATGTGTATCATAGCCGGCTATGCTAAATTCCTGTCTCAGCTTCAAAGAGGAATACTATGAGAATCTAGAGTCAGGTGACCAGATGAGGTCATTCTGTCAGCTCTCTTGGAAATTATATTTTAGATATTACAAAGAAATCTCAGAGTATTGAGTATTCTGCTTTAGTGAACCAGACTAGAAAGACTCTCACTCACAGCAGCTTGCCTTGTGGTAGTAAGTAACTTAACTAGGGAATCATAATTATTTATATTAGTCAGGAATATAGTGAAGCTTAGCTTAGAGAGTGTTTTTCTTTATTTGTATGAGTCTGTCCATCAATGTTAATTTCAATATTTTCTGTAATTTGAACTCTGATTTTTATAAATATATATTGAATGTTTTCTTGTTCTTTTATTATTTATTATTACATTTATTTAAAACGTTTATTGTGACTGGCACTTGTAGAAAGTATCTAGCCTTTGAGAGTACTTATATTTATTTGTTAACATTGTGCAGGCCACTCCAGAAGGCCTAACTGTCTTGGTCAACTACTATCATTTGTATTAGTATTAACATCATGCAGTATAACTGGACACCTTTTGTTAAGGGCCATAGAGTAGCTGATTGTGGAGTGTCTGGGGGTGATAAATACCTTATAGTCTAGGCAGAAGGGAGCATAGCTACTAACCTGTGCCAGCCTTTCCCAGTTTTGTGTGTGTGTGTGTGTGTGTGTGTGTGTGTGTGTGTGTGTGTGTGTGTGTGTGTGTGTGTGTGTGTGTGTGTGTGTGTGTGTGTGTGTGAAAATTAAATCTTAAAGATTGTGTGTGTCAGCTACTTGGGGCAGGAACATGAAGCATGGGTTCACAGAGAGGGTGTTGCAGGACTTGGGATGGGCACTCAGCTGAGGACCTAACGCTACAGCTGTGCCAGTGGGGAGTCTTACTGGGGACCTGGAGGAAGACAGATACAGATACTTCCATACCCCAGGCTGAGTGTGTTCCCTGTGTACTCTTAAGGGAAATTGTACTTGATGCAGAGAGGTCTGCACCTGGAAATACTGAGTGCATCCATTTGTATTCCAAGTGCACATCCCTCTCCAGTGTCAGTGGTGAGGATTCAGGCTGCTTCATTACTGGTCCAATGCGGGGATGTCAAATGTTGGTGGCCATCACATATTAGTACCAGTGGTGGGCATCACACTTAGTAACATTCATTTCAAAAAGTATATATCAACACGTGGAAATAATGTTCATTCACGGTGGCAGACCATGGCAGCTAAGCAATAAATCCAAAAGTCCATAAAGATGAGCATAAAAATGAAAACTGAGTCTCAGTACAATGGAACAAAACTTTTATTCAACTTAACATCGGTTACCGTGAATGAACATTATTTCCACGTGTTGTTATATTTTTACATTCACGGGAGTGTTTATCTTGGCGAAGTGCGGATTGTTGTTTATTTTCAAAAAGTATATATGATTACATGTACATGGTACAAAGAAAATGGAAATAAAGTTAAGGTAGGGTGAAAAGCATGTGTGAAAGATGTGATTCATATGTTTTTAAGCAGATTATGGAAGGCTTGGTAGGAAGGAAGTGATCCTGACTTTAATGGAAGGGATTGCCATATGCAAAGGCTCGTGTTTACAATCTGCGGACAGTGTTGTGAAGTTTGTTCCTGAGGAAAGCATGGAGGGGATTTTGTAGGACTGTGATTTTAGGTTACAGTTAGTTTACGTTTAGTAAATCTGCTGGCAAAAAAGTAAGGTCTGTAGGTTTTAGACTTTATAGGTGAATTAGGCTTCAAGAATATCACAAAAATGGTTTAATTTTAAGCCATCTTGCCTTTTGAATAACATTACAGTGATGTTCTCTTTTTGGGACCAGAAAGAGATGAATCTACAGATTTGTTAGCTGTGGTTTGGACACAGAGTTTTTGTTCGGTATGAGGATCATAAAATTGATCTTTTTGTGGTAGAATATAAATTTATTTTTTGAGTAGCCAGTTAGAGGGGAGGGAAAGTCTCCTTCAAGTTTATCCTTATGATAAAATGGATTTGTTAGAGTTACTGGCAGATAACTGAACAAATAATGTATTTACTATATGTTTGGGTTGCTATGGCTAGGCTTCTCAATGATCTTCTGTATAAACTGGCTAGCATGTCCCTATAAAACAATGGAGTTGCTCTAATAGGTATAAAAGGTTAACTATCTTACTGTTGTGTGATATACATGTAAGGAATTAGTACTCTGACAAATGATGATGCCACAAGTTCTGAAGTGAGTTGCATAGTCATATAGTCCATGATAACATTTATTCATTACAAATACCAAATGACCTTATATTTCATGTATACAATTCCCTAAGTTCAAGTTTAAAACAATGAGTGAGAAGGTCACTGAAAAACTAATCAGTAAAAACAAAATGAAAAATCCAGCAAAGCTAGAACTTCCACTGAGTGACCTCCCAAGCCTCTTATATCAGAGGCACATGGGATATATGCAAATGATCCTTATGAACATCAGGTGTTTCAGCTAATTGGCAATTCTGAATGCCCATGAGTTGTTTCATTGTTTAATGGACAATTCCAGGCCAATAGAGTCAAATACCACTAGCTGTGGATATACATATTTTGGCCTTGTTATGACCTCGTCAGCACAGCACAAGTAGAGTGCTTGACTAAGCATTAAAAACACAGGGCTGTTATACCCAGCTGATGTCCATTATCATTAGGGTCACTGTTATGTGGATAGTGGCATACATTGAAAGTATGCATGAGCCACAGTTATCCACACATTCTTTAATAATTCATATTCTATTCACTGACAGGTAATCTGTTGCTTAAGGAACATGAAATATAAGAAATGGTTGGTATTTTAATAATGGGATGATGGTAAATATGCAAATATTAGAGTGCTACACTAATTTCTAGTGACTAATAATGTTGATATATAGGAGTTAATAACTGGACTATAATATCATGAGCGCAAATGATTACATTAGGAATGTATTTTCTACCTATTAGAAAATAGTAACTTGAAAGTCTAGTACATGCATCTATGGATGAATTATATATTCACTATTTTTTTATTTATTTATTTTTTATGAGTAGGGAACATTTATGGCCATTAAAAGGCCATGTGTTTGCTATGCAATATTTTGTGATTCAGAGACCCTTTATCCACAATGAAGAATGATCTCATTATGGACTAATTTGTATATCTCTGAATCATAGTAACTATTACAAAGTGTAGATCAGTACTTCTTGTGGTAGTTAACTGAAGTAGCGGACACATTGTGAAAACAGAGGCACCCTAATTCACACTCCCAAACACAATATACTTATTGAAACACAGCAGATACCCCATACCTGTCCCTGAGTCATCTGAACATCTCCAGTGTTTCCTTTTCTTGACTCGTAAATCGTGGAAGATTGCAGTCACATATTAATGCCAGATATTAGTTTCCTACATAATATCGTATCAAGTTATCTCTGGTGTCTGTTGATTATGCAAGGGAGTATAATTTTGTTGTCTTGTTTTGCTTTGTTTTTTAAATCTCATGCCATCTCACATCTATTTCTTGAATCTGGTTGATTTTTTTTTCTTCTTTACAGTGCACATTTACTCTGGGAATGGAATATATTGTGTGGCATTGACAGATATTTGGAAATATAAGGAAATACTGAGTATGAGATGAAAGAGCAAGTCATGATCTAGGAGCACTTTTATTCAGACTAAATTCTATGGATCACCACTTTTCAATGGCACCCCCTCCCCATCTGTTACATATTTGCTTTGCATACCTTCCAGCAAATATGTTTGTCTGCATTTACTTCATTGCACTTCATTGCACTGTTACTCATCTTGACTCCAGGTCATGGCTGGAAAGGGTTAACTGACATCCCACTTACCTGGATAACTGAATGTAATAAGTAAGCAAAGTAAAAACCCTCAGATTCCACCATTGCTAAGCAGTAGAGCTGTAGCCTCATGCAGTTCACTTACAAACTGCTGATTTCTGAGAAACAATGTTTTGGCCTTACCAGTTAGTGTGTATGTATGTAAGTGTATATCTCTGTGGAGGAGATACTTAACAAATGTTTACTGGTGACTGGACAATCAAAATAAGTATGCTATTCTGTAAACTTCAAGAGATGTGGTATGACAAGTTTTAGCTCACTTTTTGCCCCATATCCCTAGTGAATTATTTTTGTCACAAATCTTCTCCATAAGAACTTAAAACAGCTCATTACTACAGAGAAAAAAGACAATTTGGTGTTTCTCAGATATTGCCAATGTCCACAACTTACTTTGTTTAGTGAAACATAGGCAGTCAAACTTATGTAGCCAAACAGGACATTAACTTTTTAAATGTAAAACTAACAATAATAATAATAATAATAATAATAACAATAATAATATGTGTTTTACATGTGGAAACAAGGTCTCACATATATGTGCATACCTCATTCAGGGATCACTGAACCCAACAACCCCTAAAACAAACTTCGATAAAAAGTTCACCTTTTCTCCAGCCAAATCTTCTGGCTGTATATCCCATTACTCCACAAACTTTCTTGATGCTTTTTATCAGCTTATCTGTAGGGTATCAGATAAATTCTGTTCCAATGTCCATTTTATCTTGTATTCTCTATCACCTCAAAACTGTGCAATAATTTTCTGAAATCTTGTTTTGCATAAAGCAATATGTTGCACTTCCATTTTTAATTCCTTTATTGAATTATCACTTAAGAGATAAGCAAACATACATTTATATAAAAGAAAACAAACCATATTAACATGTAGTGGCATACTTAGACCTTGGTGCAAGGGCACCCCCCTTTTTATAATCTGATGGGGAAAAAAAGCTTTTTATCTGTTTTGGTTGAAATCTGAAAATATGCAGCAAAAGCAGTATACAGAGGGTGGACTTCATTTGCCCATATATTTTCCCATTTCAACCCATATTGGCATTATTTTATTTCATACATTTAATTTATATATTAATTTTTGCATTTCATCTCACATAAAAATGTAGAATACAATTAGAGGAGCCAGTCAGGTGTCAGTAGTCTCAAATGTAGTAGTGCTATTATCTCACAGATACTAACAGCAAGTTTGTTCACGCCTAATGCCAGTATATTTCTTTACTTTTTCCACAACTGTTTTGCCCTGGAAATTCTCCACCCTTATTACATGTGCAGCCTGACTTATCATTCTGTTTTCCAACCTAAATAAAGAAATATGTGTGCAGGTTTAGGAATTTGTTTACTTCTACCAGTTCCTGGACAATGTTATTGTATGACAGAATATACAATATACATATCCATTTTTTAAATCTTGCTTATAAAATAAGCAAGCCTGGAATTTCTCTGGTTTGTAGCAAGTAAGTATTTTTTAAGCCTATCAGGATCACACCAGATACTATGGGTGAGAATGAGTCTAGGGCTGCGTGTATATTTAATGACTGGTCAGTCCTGCTGTACTGTTTGATGTTATAATGTTGACTTTGTAGGATTAATGTGTAGTTGGGCTTCAGTGCAACAAAACTCCACTAATGTAACTATATTATTATTATTATTTCTTTTTATTCTAGTAGGGTCAAGTTAGATGCTTTAGGTCAACAATGGTTATACAGATTGCTTATGGATGAAATTTTTCCCTACTGTTTGCTGCTGTAATCCTGTATTTACAGGACTAATGTGTATTTAGATAAAGTGAGATACAATAAAAGCTGTAACTACTGGTTATGTGGAAAAATACATTAATGTAACCATTATTTATTTTTTAACCTAGCAGGGTCATTTCAGATACTGTGGATAGCAGTGGGTATAGGGGCTGTCTATAGATTAAATAATTGGCCCAGCTGTTTGCTATTGTAATCTTACTTTGCAGGTTTTATGTGCATTTTGGTGAAGCAAACTGTTTGTATGAAACAAAAATACATTAAAGCAACTATTTTTTTTATTTTTATCTTGTATCAGACCAGATACTGTGAGATGGCAATGGGTATAGTGGTTGTCTTTGGATGAAATTACTGGCCCTAATGTTTGTTGTTCTAATTCTAACATTGCAGGACTAACATATATTTGGGGAAGTAAGCTGGAATGCAAGCTGCAATTACTGTTTCTACAAAACAAAAATACATTAATGTAACAGTAACTATATTTTTATTTTAGCAAAGTCAAACCAGATACTCTGGGTAGGCCATGGATAAGTGGATGGGTACCCACCAACCTAATAATCTTTTCACACATTCTGTCTGTAGAAAACAATATTGCTGCTTGTGTTTTGTTGCTTTAACTCTGTCTTTGAAGGGCTAATATGTATTTGTATAAAACAAGTTGGAATACAAGCTGTGACTACTGTTTCTGTAAAAATACACTAATGTAGCCTTTTTTTTTAATCTGGCAGGATCAAACCAGATATTTTACACAGGCCATGGAATTGGGGGCTATTTGTGGATGAAATGATTGACCTTGCTGCTTGGTTGCTGTAATTCTGGCTTTGCAGAGCTAAGGTGTACTTGGACGAAGTAAATGGAATATAAACAATGATTACTGTTTATGTTAAAACTATATTACTGTAACCATTAATGTCTTATTTTTAACCTGTCAGGGTCAAAAAGGATAATGTGGGTAAACAGTGGGTATTGAGAGTGTCTGTGGATAAAATGACTGGGCCTACTGTTTGTTGTTCTAATTCTAATTTTAACTTTGCGGGATTAATGTGCCTTTGGCTGAAGCAAGCTGAAATATAAGTTGTGACTACTGTTTATGTGAGACAAAAGTACAGTAACTAAATAAAATATATATTTTTTATCCTGGTGTGGTCAAACCACACACACCGGGCAAGCGATGGGTATGAGAGCTGTCTGTTAATGAAATGACTGACACCTGCTGTTTGCCATTGTAATCCTAGCTTTGTAAGATTAATATGCATTTGGATGAAACAAGCTGGAAGACAAACTGATTGCTGTTCTGTGAAACAAAAATTCTTAAAATGTAATAATTATTTTTTGATACTGGCAGGGTTATACCAGCTTTTGTGTAGGCAATGTATAGGAACTATATTTGTTTGAAATAACTGGCCCTTGATTTTTTCTTGTTGTAATTATAACTATACAGGACTAAGGTGTATTTTGGAGGGGAGCAGCCTGCAATATAAGCTGTGATTACTGTTTCTGTCAATGGTAATAATTATTTTTTTTATTCTGATAAAGTCAAACCATATACTTCAGGTTGGCAATGGGTATGGGGCTGTTTGTGGAAGAAATGATTGGCCCTGAGTTGCTAGAAGAAATGTTTGTGTTTTGCTGAGTAAAAATCTTTTTTCATATTTCTTTTTTTTTTTTTCAGAAAATTAAATGGTATCTTTTTTATTCATTTATAAGTCTGTGCTTCTGGTTTATATTTAATACTGAATGACATTAAATCAGATTTTGCATTCCATTTCTCTGCGATATGCTGCAATTGTTACATTTGTTTTCATACAATGCATATAACTGAAATGAATATTTGCTTTTGGGGATTTTTTCATTGCATTTGATTCCTTAAGTTGTTGTGCTGGTTTTAGTTATTCACTGTTTTCGCAGAACTCATTATTTACTTAAAAACACTGTTTGCATTTAATATGGTACTTGCTGTTATGTTGCCTTTACTAGGACTTTTTGCTTCTCTAGCATATTCCTTATGGAAGGGTCTGTGACTTGCCATGATTAAGCAAATCTCACCCAAGTATGCACTGAAACAACTGGTGCAGTATAGAAAGTTGCTATATGCTCGATAGGAGTTAGCTACTTCACTAGCACAGGTACACCACAGTGATGTGCATAGAATATATATTGCTGTCCTTTCATATTTGATGTCAGAGTATGTTAAGGTGAGCTTCCCACAGCCCCCCCCCCCCACCCAGTGTTCTACTCAGTGCACCCCCCACTGATCTACTTTCCAGGCTGTAGCCCCCTTGCAAATTTTTGGATCTGCCACAAAACATGTTCACAGTTTCAAACATTATACATCACATAATTTCTTTGATACAGTTTTCATCAATCCAGCAATGCATAAATTGTTCAATTCCTGCCTTCCCTTAAACCTCACTCCTGCAAATCTTTATTCAGTGCATATTGTTCCCACAATTTCCATTTTTTTCCTATGTAATTTGATCCTACCCTTTTCTAAGGATCCCACTTCCTGTTCTTCTATCTCTGTTAAAATAGATCATTACTTCAAATATAGTTGGTTTAGACTTTGATTTCCATTTTCTTGTAATTGCTTTTTTTGGCAGTCAACAAAATTAAACTTAACAAGGCCTTATTATGTCTAGGCAATTCACAGCCGATATCCCAGCTCAAAAAATAATTTCCTTAGTTACACCCATTTGCCCACCCGATATTTCTGACTGAGTACTCTGTAGGGAATTTTTGAAGTCTGCCAATTCATGACACTCCCCAAACATATGTTTCCAGTTACCTCTTTCTTCTCCATTACTCAATATGTTGCACTTTCAAACAAATTTTAAAGGGAGACTAATAGAAATGTACAGCATTTGCAGATGAGTGGTGAAACCATTGAACATATCATTACTATAATATAATTTTATGAAATGTTTTCTTGTATTATTGGCTTGGATTTCCAAATTACAGTATCTAGGCTGTAATTTGCAGTAAAGTGTTTAACTGCACTTTTGAAAATGCAGTTGAATGTCCTAACTTGCCTTTGTTGTCTAAGCCGTTGCTCAATAATAGTCATATTGGGTTTCTAAATGTCTGACTACTAAACAGAGACAGTGAAATTGTAACGTTTTTAATCCCCTCTGTTAGTTTCATGCAGTGTGACAGAAGTTTGTTATTTCTGTACTGCCACAGTTGGGAATGCTCCCTTTGTTCTCATGCCCTGGTACTAGAATGCATATTCTCTAGTCATCTGGGATATGACTTTCTCTTTATACTGATATGAATCCCCTCAGGGGCCATTTCTCCCCAACTCACCCAGCATATCTGCTGGATCATATCTGCTGTAACCTGCACTGAATCAGCTGTTTTCCCTGACTTCATTTTCCTTTGTTGATGCTCTTACTTCTCCTATGGTAGGATCTTATTCCTCTTTCATCATAGGCTGCACAGGGGGCAGAACAGCTTCTCTGTTTGTTTTTTTTCATTCAGAGGCTGCTGGAAGTACTCCTTCCTTCTGTATTTGATGTTCTGTGGACTGGTGAGTGAGCTATTGCTGGCATCTCTTATTAATGCTGCCCGATGATTATTTTCTTTATCTTTCTGTCTTTGCCTTGCAACCTGACTGTTTCTATCTGCCATATGACAAGTCACTTTCCAGAGGCTGGTAGAGTACTTTGTTCTTTGTTACTTTGACTGCTGTCTTAGCCTCTTTGTTAGACAGCCTGTATTCCTTCTTATCCTGGTCTGTCTTTTCTAACTGCCACTTTTTTCTGCACTACTTTTTTCTTTTCATAATCTTTTGGACTTCTACATTCCAGCACCAGATTTTCTTATATGCCTTATTCCCATATCTGGCTCACCCACATATCTATTCTATAGTCTTCACACATGCTGTCCGAGACACTGCCAATCTTCTTCAACTCTACCTAGTTCTTCATCTTCCTGAGGTGCTACAGCCCTGAGCATATACTTTTACTCCAGTCAACTTCTAGGTCATTAGCCTAGTTTCTTGTCTTTAGACCAATTGATAAATGAATTAACAAAGTAGTTAAATGCAACAGAGGAGATGAGTAGTTCAGATACATATCAAGATGTAACACAACCAACCCAATGTTTGCAATGGACAGATCCCCACTAAGAAGAGGCTTCAGATGAGGAAAGAGTCCGAATGGGCATTTCTAGACTTGGGAAAAGCATATGTCAATGTCCCATGAAGACCAATATGAGCAGTTCTGTGATAGTTCAAAGTTCTAGAAATATTGGTAGAATTACTGCAAGCCATATACAAAGACTCAATGACATATGTACAGTATTAGGACTTGCAGAGGGGTTCCAGTGGGAGTATGGCTGCATCAGGGTTCATCTCTGAGCCCACTGCTTTTCATACAGATGGTATACTACATTAACAAATAAGTTGGAGGGGTGAGATCAGCAAAGCTTCTGTAAGCAGTTGATGAGACATTACAAGCAGACTGTGAGTAGGATTTTCAGCAAATGATAGGTGAATGAAATTCAAAACTGAATGCATATGGAATGAAATGGAGTACAGCCAAAACAGTTGTCATGGCAGCAAATGGAGGAAACAAAAAAGAAAACAGTGTAACAGGTTAACAACTTTAAGTATCTGGGAGAGTTGGTTGAGAAGGAAAGTCTGAATGAGGAGGTCTAAGCTAGAGTCAGAGGTGCTGCAGTCAACTAGCAAAGAGTGTCAGAGATAATGTGTGTCAAAGAAGCTGAAAAGTAAGGTGTGCAAAGCAGTGGTGTGACCAGCACTTCTCTGTGGTACAGAAACTTGAGCAGCAAATGCAGAGCAGTTGAGGAAGCTAGAGTTAATGGAGTTAAAGTGTCTGAGATGGTAGCAGGATGCACACTGTAGGACAGATAACAGACTGATGACATTAGAGCTGAAGCCAAAGTAGCACTAGCTGCAGAGAAGTCAAAGTGAACAGATTACGTGGCTTAGGCACAAATACAAGAAAGCTAAATATGACTTTGTAAAGCAGATTTGGGAGAGACAGGAAGAAGGCAAGAGGAAATGAGAACATCCAGCAAAGAGATGGATGGATTATGTATAGGAAGACCTGTGACATTAAGGCATGACTGTTGAAGAAGGTAGGAGAGTGGCATTGAATCAAGACCAGTGGCAGCAGTTGACTTGGTACCCTGACCCTGTGTATGATGATGATGATGATGATGATGATGAATGATTTTAACTCCTGGCTTTTTCTGACATTTTTTGTTTTAATATTTAATAGAAGACGTTGTTTGTGGAAAGAAGCACTTGGGGAGAGAATTAGATGTATTGCATAGCTTGCAGCTGGGCAGTGAAACCTGTGATTATAATATGGTTGTATACACACACTTGCTGTATTTGTAATAAAAAAAATCAGTTTTAATTTATGAGGCTTTCTGTAACAACTAAGGGTTTAAAAAGATGCTGCCAATTTTCTTTTGACTGCCAATTGTTTCTTTGTGGTCAGGGCTAGGAATGGAGGTTTGCTCTGATCAGCAACGGCTAATCTTAGATAGTCAAGAGTTCACTTCCCCATGTATGAAGTGCTGTTTCTAAATATCAGTTGTAATCTGAAGGGTAACAGTGTGTGCCTTAGAATTGTTTTAGTGGTGATTTATCAACTTTGTCATCTCTTTCTGTAAGGGTATCTGGGGACAAGTGTAACAATGACTGTACAAAGTGATGTTGCTGATCACCATTTTTAACATTCTATAGTCATGACTTGCCTTACCTCCAGTTAGTCTGGAATCACAAAACTGCTGAACATAGCAGAAACACTGATATATGTAGCTCAAGTTAGCGTCTACATCTCACAAGTCAAAGTGCATAAAGGGAAGGAGAGGCAAACATATCTGTTCCGCTGCCTTGTCTGGTAGCAGTTTTTAGTGTAACCTATACACCCAAGCATCAGTTTTACTTCACTAGAGTTGAAGACTTTACCCCATGTTAAGAAATACATATTAAATATCTTAGAGCTAGGAGGGTGCATGTCTATCATTCCCCTGCTACTGCAACCTTCGGTCACTTTTCATGCTGTATTATACAATGCTCATTTAAGTTCATTTTGACTACATCTTACTTAATGTAAGTGTTAGAATGCTATGCTTCAACAGAGAGGAGCAGTATACTGTTATTATGAACATTAGAAGGACAGCAAAACTTGAAAATAGTTAGCTTTCCTTGCTTATAGTGCTTGGCTTCTCTTACCTCATTTGCAGCACAGTGTAGGTGTCTTACATAAGTAGCATCTTTGAGTGTGTGTGCGTGCATCCTCTGCTGGTTATTTCATCCAAGAGTGGTTACTGCTGCATGTCTTTACTTGCTAGGACAGGGTCAAGCACCCCACAGAAATGAAACAGAGAAAGTTCATATTATATAGAATCAATATTATATGTGTCATCTGTGAGTGTGTCTATATTCACATAAGTTCATAGGTTCATAGGTTAGTACTAAGCTAACTGCCCTTGCGAGCCACTTTAAGCCTAGCCAATTATCCCTTGTGAGACTTGAACCCTGCACCTTGTGTTTGTAAGGCAAACACCTTAACCATTAGGCCACCCTCCCAACACTTCATGCTTACATATAGATTGATAGGATTGATTGCCAAGCTTACGTCCTACTGGCTTAGCTTCATTACCATAACCCCATGTTGGTATTTTGTTTTTTGTTTTTTTTTAGCATATTTAAACTAAGTACAGTTACTGAAGGAATGCAACATTGTATAATCTCTGGTAGACAGTCAATACACACATGAGAGGACCTTCATGACACACATCCTCCTGCAAGAGTGTGGGGATCCAGTAACATGATGTAACTGTTGTTCAGAAGACAGAATTTATCTGGCCACAATGGCACAGAGTGCCATTTCAGAGAATGGTGATACTGCAGTACAAACTATCATCATGTCATACAGCAGGCTTCCAATATCTGCTGTGCATCATCGGTAATGACAATGACACCATGCAGAATTCTGCAAGAGCAATGGAATCAGGCAACAGCACAGATACAAGAAAATGCTATATTTATGTTGTATGGATTTCTTATAGAGGACAAGGCATGACAGCAGTATGTGGTAGAGAAACATGAATTTCTCATCTGTGAGGAAGAAACAACTCATTTAAGCAATAAGTAAGCAAAGCATCACAGGGTCAGTTTAGTAGTTGATAGTAGACTGGCAAAGATTACAGATGAGTGATTTTCCTGTTATACTATCTTAGAGCACACAGTCCTGCCTCGTTAATTTGCATAAATGCTAGCATGCACAAAACAGAATTTAATTCTTGTTGTTTAATGGTTACCATTTACTAGACTATTGCTATGACATTTTCTGTTCTGGTTACAGAGCTAGCTTCAGCAACAGAAATGCTGCCTGAAACATTTTATTTTTAAACAGGTCACAGAATTGCTGTTGCTGCTAGAAGTATTTTATCCATCTTATTTATCCAGCTTTAATATGACATCATTCACTCATTTTATTTGTGTTATTCGGTGAGAAAAGATGACTACATTTGATATCTGTCTGTTTGTATTATACACTAAGTATTAATGAGAGTTCATTCATTCACAGCATAAGTTCAGTTAGTCTGCAGTGAACTGTCACATGTTTTAGACAGCATGCCGAGGCAAGACATGTTTCTGTTCCTCACATTCAGGGGTGTAGGCAGTTTTATTTCTTTCAGTTTATACTCTGTCAAATTCTGCTACCCCTCCCTGTCACCATGCTGTACCCCCCACAGTCATCCATGCTTCCTGCTCCCTCACAGTCATCCATTCTACCCTGTCCCAGATGACAGCCCATCTCCAAGTACATGGTCACCAAATAGAAATGGAGAATTAACCTGTGGTTCTGTACTGACTTGCAAAACACTGTCATGAAGCTACCTGTTAAGTTTTATAACTAACAACTTATTTATTTATTTATTTGTCTTTTTTGACTGGGATAGTCCAATTGGGCAAAGCCCATTTTCAGCTGAGATTTATAGAGAAAGATTTCATCACACTACATTCATGCCTGCAATTACATTACACCATCACAGGCATTTGTGCATTTCACATTACGTTACATATTTGAAGTACAAACATCATTACATTTTCAATTAACATTTTCAGATTAGGAGAGATGCAGCAGCTGTAATAACAGGAATGAGAAAGCACTCTTCCCTAACACTGCTCCAGTCAAATAAATTGTGTCCCCACTACCACTCCCTGGCTTTCAGTAAAAGTGTTGCACTGTGATAAGGCCATATAACACAATAGGGGATTCAGCCTTAAAGATCTCCACACTCAGACTTAACTGGTATTTAGTATCAGAGCTACATTTTGACAAGTCCCTGTACCATATCAAGGAAACCAGTCCCACAGAGGTCTACTCACAGCAAAGATCCCACACGGTACATCTCACTGGAAGACTTTTACTTTACACTACATATTTGATACACTTGAATAACTCATTCATCCTAAACTGTGATTCAGCTAACCACACCATTACTGCTCTAAACCCTTACCACAACATTACTGCTCTAACCCTTACCACACCATTACTGTTCTAAACCCTTACCACATGATTACTGCTCTAACCCATACCACACCATTACTACTCTAAACCCTTACCACAACACTACTGCTCTAATCCTTACCACACCATTACTACTTTAAACCCTTACAACAACTTTACTGCTCCAGCCCTTACCACACCATTACTACTCTAAACCATTACCATAACATTACTGCTCTAACCCTTACCACACCATTACTACTCTAAACCCTTACATAACATTACTGCTCTAACTCCTACCACACTATTACTACTCTAACCCTTACCACACTATTAATGCTCTAACCCTTATCAAACCTTTACTTCTTTAAACCCTTACCACACCATTACTGCTCTAACCCTTACCACACCATTACTACTCTAAACCCTTACCACAGCATTACTACTCTAACCCTTACCACACCATTACTACTCTAAGCCATTACTATAACATTACTGCTCTAACCCTTATCACACCTTTACTTCTCTAAACCCTTATCAAACCCTTACTTCTCTAAACCCTTACCACACCATTACTGCTCTAAAGCCTCACTGCACCATTACTGCTCTATCCCGTACTGCCCCATTACTGCTCTAACCCTTACCACACCATTACTGCTCCAAACCCTTATCACACCATTACTGCTCTAACCTGCTATGTAAAATCTAGTCCCACTGTTCTTCTTATTGGCCTCTGTTAACTTTTCTAACCTACTATTGCCCATCTCACCACCAATTTTACTACTCCTCCTGCTTTAACTCTGTTCTCCCTTTTCTATTTCACGTATGAATCCAACCATATATTTGATTTGTTAAATCTTCTGTTTATATATTGCCAGGTTTTTATGCTTTCTCATAAATGTAAACCACTGTTATTTGAATACTGTACATTGTTTTTGTTACATTGTGATCCAACCGAGGTTGAGCATGTAATTGGTCATTGTTTGATCAGTAAAAAATAAAATAAATAGATAAATAAATATTTCTCTTTTGCGCACTGTAGAAGCTGTTGCTTTGTCTTTACTTAACATTGTTAACAACCAAAACCAATCACAGAAAACAACCTTCTTCCTATATTATAAAAAAAAAAAAATAACATAAAATACTTGCAACATGCAGCCCCCTTTGATTCTAAGGCAAAATATAGCAAATGAGTATGGAGGTGTAACTAGGGCAAGGTGAAGGGGTGGCTGCCTTAGGTGCAAACTCTTAGGGAATATGACAAGCAGGTGCCAATGATGCAGGTGTGCTGTATCGTTATCACTTTATGAAGCCGCAAGGATACTGAGGCTTCAGAAATGAATGCCAATACTGCATTTGTGGTTGCAGCTGAAGTACTGAAGCACTTAGCATATGGTCATTTAACTGTAGCAAGCAGCTTGTTACTTTTGTAGTAAGTGGCTAGGAAATAGGGGGAGCATAACATTTAACAAGAAATGTTTTCATATTACAAAAAATAATGCAAAAACAAGACAGCACCAGAGTAGATTTAATGATGTGAGCGTTTCTAAAATATTAGCCACATGACACATCATGCAAAGATGTAGAAGGACAAGCCTCGTTTTTGCAGATGATGCAAAGATACCAACCAGCACTAATACACAAAACATGCAACAGAGCCAGCTTATTGTCTTTAAAATACAAACATAAAATAATTTAATATAAGCTATATAACCAATAAGCTAATAAACGGCAAATTTTTTAAAAATGCAGCAGCTGAGCATACCCTTACAATACGTTCGTATGAGAGAAACTCATGTGATGCATATAACACTACTAAGTAAATTTTTACTCACCACTCTTTGTTATTGTGACTAAATAATTAAGAAGCTAAAGAAAACTGTACAAAAAAGGAAAGGAGCTATTAAAATATCTGCTGTATAGGAATGAGGAGGTCCAGAGACTACCTAGAGTGTAGTATTTCTAAGTAGAAATGATGCTGTTGCAATAAAAAATAATTTAATCCTCACCAATTCACTATTGATTGGACTGCACACACAAAAAAAAAAAAAAAAAAAAAAAACAGATGAGAGATCCTCCTGACTCCTAGCTTCTTTCTGTGCAAGATCTGAACAGAACCAAAGGTCACATCTCACAGCAGCAACTCAAGCAACAGCTAGTATAGCCAACTAAACTACACTGGCATCTGAACAGCATATGAAATGAAAATACCTCAAATGTGGAACCGCAAATGAACAGGCAAATAACTGCAAACCTGGTCACAAATAATCAGTAACTGCGCCTCTCTTCTTTATTACCTATTATGATTACTTTTATTGATTATTACTTACCTCAGTGTCTTAGCAGCCTGCAAAACTACTGACAATAAAAAGACATCTCTTAACATGACACCTCCCCATAACAAGCAGCATATAGCATCCCATTAGCTGTTCCACACTTCTGCCTGATGTCCTCCTCACCTTATTCACAAAGAAATTAGGATATGTATAAGTCAGACTTCCATTAGTTAGTCCCCTCCCACAACTGAGCAAATCATTTACTGAAACTAAAACGGTATTAACATTTTTTAACACTCTACAGCTGACATAACACAGTTTTGAATAGAACTCTTAATTATGGGGCCAAATGCCTTCTAAATGAGCCAACTACTTTATCACTTGAAAAAGCAATCAGCAGCTGACAGCATTCCTGTGGAATGCATGTCTTATAAAAAAAAAATTAAGAAAACAAGCTTTTTTTACAATGTTTTTTTTGCCAGATCTTCTCTTATTGTATGTACACTATAGGCTCATAGGTTCATAGGAGGTTACTAGGGTAGCAGCCCTAGAGCCTTTACAAGCCTAGCCATGTTAATCCCAAGTATCCCCATTTGCTCTTTTTTGAGTAGTTCACAGAACGAATTTATGAACAGAGTGGGTCAGTGATGAACACTGGCTACCCCTGTCCATGAAGAACATGAGTGCCACCCCAGGGGCAAATTCACACTCTGCTATCCAATTATCTAGGTTGTGTTTGAATAGAGTCAGTGATTAGTTTTGTTTTATGTGAATAGGGAGTCTATTCCAGAGAAGGGGCACCCTCTGGGGGACATATCTGTCTCTCCAGCATGATCTGTTAATGTCACAAGCTAGGTTGATATCCCTAGAGTGAGTGACTCTTGAGCCATTTGACTTACAGATGTGCAGCATTTCTATTAGGGCAGGGTTAGTGATTGCCTTATAAGCCAGGCACAAGTCACCTCTCAGGAGCCTATAAGATACAGAGTAAAGTGATAGGGCTTTCATCCTGTCCACGTAGGTCATGGTTTGGAGTCCCTGCATTTTCTTAGTGAGAAACCTCTGAGGTACATGCAAGAGGGTTCATTATACTCTATTAGTGGTCTGATGAGGGTCGAGTACGGTGGAGTTATAACATCCCTTGAACTGGATGCTATGCCCTTGTTTATGAGGTGTGCTATGTAGAAAGCTTTCCTTAGCACTGTAGAAACTTGGAGATCAAAGTTCAGATTGCTATCAACCTGTGTTCCCAAGTCTCGAAACACTGGGTTGGAACTTGCTGTCAATATTGTAATTTGTAGGGAATTCTGTTTTGCCAAAGGGAATAATAATGCATTTTTTGCATTTAGTTTTAGACCATGGCTTTGGCATCGGTCATTTGTTTGTGTTAGCCCTTCCTGTAATATGTCGACATCCTTGGGGACTCAATGATTGCTCCCAGTTTGCAATCATCAATGAACTTGGTGAGCCAAAGGTCATCTACTTTAGTCTGGACATCTGAAAAAATAGATGCCAAAGAGTAAGGGCCCAGCACAGATCCCTGTGGTACTCCACTGGTGACAGATTTATTGGTGGAAGTGGAGTCAAAAATTTTGACAAAATGTATTCAGTCAGTGAGTCAACTGGCTATCCATCTAGTAACGTAAGGGTTAACACCTATTTTTTTAATTTCTCCAAATCTTTTGGGTTTCTAATACCATGACAGGAATGGACCCCATTCCTAAGTCAAAGTATGATTAAAGTTCATGAAATTAGCATTGTTTCAATCTTTGATGTCAATCAGAATTGCTCTTCGCAACACCAACAATGTGCCCAGTAATGACTCTTTCTGCAATTTGTATGGGGTTACATGTATTGGTAAATATATCTAAGTATGATTGTATATTCTTTTTTATAAGACCCATTACTCCTACTACTATTGAAACTGTCTGGGTATCTTTCTTCCACATTGCTCTCATTTCTGCCTGCAGTTCCTGATATTTTATAACTTTGTGTCTCTCTGTATGACACTGTTGTCACTGGGTGTGGTAATTTCAGTGATCAATGCTACTTTTGTCTTCTTTTCATGGGCCACTATATCCAGTTTTCTAGCATCTAGCTTTTGAACTGTTAGTAATGGGTGATCCCATGTGATGTAGACTTCATCATTTTCTGTGATGCTTTGTGTCTCATGATTCCAGTGTTTTTCAGCCACTTCAATACCATAACATTTATGCAATCCCCAGTGCATTAGTCTTGCCACATTATTATGCCTTCCAGTATACAGTCCTTCTGCCATTAGTATGTCACTACCAAAAGCGAGGTGTGCAACTGTCTCCAATTCTGTTTTACAAAATCTCCATTTGTCTTTTTCTCCCATATGTTCAATGGACTTTGTAAACCAATGTGTACTTAGCCCACGATCTTGGGCCACCAATATGAACCTTTCATCTCTTGGTTTGAATTTGCCTCTCTTTAACCATTCCTGCATTCAATCCTGATCAACATGAGGTTCTTCTAGAAGTTTTCTATACTTGTAACTATATTTATATATTTTCCACATTTCCTGCCTTCTCATCTGATCCTTCACCTTATATTCTTTCTTTTGTTTTTTGGCACATTCAGTTGCTGCCTGATTTTTATCTACTTATGGTTTGATTTCCATTCCTGCTTGATGCCGATATGCTTCTGCTAGACTAAACAGAGAAGTCATCTTAGATTTATTCTCCTCATGTTTCAAAACTTTCATTACATTTGGGTCTTGTGAGGTCAGCAGATATGTGTGCAGTCCCATGATTGCAGGTCTATACATGTAATCAGTTTCAAGGAGGCCGATCCCTCCTTCAGAATGGGGAATGTATAATCTTGGTATGCAATGATTTTTATAAATTATTTGGTGAGCATGAAGCATCCTTCTTGTTTTCCTGTCTACTCTATCCAACACAATTTGGGGCCAGTCAGTCACTCCAAAACTGTAAGATAGGACAGGAAGAGCAAATTGGTTTATAGCTTGAATTTTCTTCCTAGATGTCAATGCTGTTTTCAGAATTAATTTAAGTCTTCTGAAGTATTCCTTACTAAGTTTTATCCACATTTGTTCATATTTTATTTTTGATCCTTCATCACTTCCCAAAGATTTATACACTCTCTTGCTCAAGTTCTTTTATATCACATTCTTGTACCAAATTGATGCTTTCTTGGTGCTGCAGTTTTCCTGCTTTAAAGGTTGTTTTTGCACATTTATCAAGACCAAATGGCATTCTTTTATCATCTGAAAAAGTTTTGACAACTTGCAGTTGTGCTTTCAGTTCCACGTCTGATGAGCTATACAGTTTTAAATCATCGACAAAAAGAAGATGAGACGTTTTTACACTTTGTTGTTTTCTTGGAACCAAATTATAGCCTTGGCCTAAGCTGTTTAGTAGACAGCTTAATGGGTTAAGGGCAAGACAGAATAGCAGTGGTTACAAAGAGTCACCCTGGAATATCCCGTTTTGAATTTTTATCCCTGGGATAATAATTTGTCCTTTATCATAACTTAATTGCAAAGTGGTCTGCCACTGTTTCATGGTCAATGCAATATAGTCAATCAGTGTAAGGTGTATCTTATACATGTTTAAGCACTCTTTTATCCATGAATGTGGAATACTATCAAATGCTTTTTTTGTACTCATTCCATTCCATACTTAGAATCTTGCCCTTTTTACAGTTCTCCACTAAGACTTTATTTAACAACAAATGATCCTTTGTTCCATATGATTTTCTTTTATTGTACTTTTGTTATAGTGCCGTAACTCAGTTTTCTTCTAAATGACTATAAACTCTGTCGGCATTAATTCCAGTGTATAGTTTATACGTCATCAGAAGCCAAGTTATTATTGGTCTATAATTTTAGGGTAGCTTGGAGGTTCACTCTAAAGTAGGAGCATTGTTTTTCCTGTTGTTAGCCAGGTTGGTGTCTGTTCGGGGTGCACATATAAATACTTCTTACTCATGGATAAATCTTCATGCAAAAAATGTTAATACTTTTAACCAGAAGTTAGGTACTGCATCTGGGCCTGGGGTTTTCCAATTAGAGGCTTTTCTTAACTTTGTTTCAATCTCTCTGGCTGTTACTTCATCCCATTTCATATCCTGTACCGTTACACTTCTTATTCTTTCTTTTACTTCTTCTATCCATTTAACATCTTTGTTATGTTCCACTGGATCTTCATAAATACTTCTCTAAAATGCATCTATTTCTCCCTTTTTTGGTGGACATAGGTTCATAGATTGGTACTAGGCTATCAGCCCTAGGGCCTATGCAAGCCTAGCCATAACAATTCCCTGGCTATTTCTTCCCACACTATTTAATTCCCTGGACCCCTGTCTAGCAGGAAAATAAACAGCCTGTGCAGGTCTTGAACCCAGGACCCTGTACACTATAGTCACAGTAGTTAACCACTAAACCATCACAGCAGTCTTTCAATTTATTTTACCTTGTTTCAAAATTATCTATAAAACTTTTATGAGTCATCAATAAATTGCTTATTTTGTACTTTTCCTTTATATTTATCTGCATATCTTCTAAGTTTTTCAGTCTGTGCGGAGATTTTTAGTTTATTTGCACCAGTGCATGATAAATCCTGATCTGTTCTAATACTGCGCATTGCTTTTATCACATCTATCTTTCTAAGTATTTTTGTTGAGATCTTCCCTCTTCCATACACTTCTAACAGTGACACTTATTGTATTAACTGCTTTATAGTTTTCTCTGTTTGATACTTCCATGATGGTATTCAATTTATCCCCTTCCTTTCCTTCACTACCCTGTGTTCTTGTGGTAGAACTTTATCAATTATTAATTTAGCTGCACAGTAATATATCCTGTTTACTTCTGTTCTGTTATGTCACATGGATCTCTATGGACAGTCTTAATTACTGTGTTCATTTGTTTTATCAAACTTCTGACTTTTGGGGTTTTATTGACCTTCTGCAGTCTATTTCTTTAATTGATCTTAATATGTCTGTCTATCTCTATTAAATCAAGAAACTCTTCTCTTAGCTCATTTTCTTCTAAATTGAGGGCATATTTTTTTGTTTTCCATTTCCTGCAGGCATTCTTTAGAAAGTTCTATAGCATCTTCCTGTGGCACATTCTCTTCAGTTTCATCCTGTGCCATCCGTTGCTCTGCCATATGGGAACTCACTGGCCTATCACTCCTCAACATTGACTGCATCAGAATTTCCACAGTTTTCTGTTCCTTCCCTTGCTGTCCATCTTCAAGTGAGCGTTTATAACTAGTTTCTTGTGGAAGGCTCCAAAATATCTTAATATGGCACCTGACCAATTGTTTCCTGTTCCACTGGTTTCCCCTTAATTTGGATGTCAATTGCTCTGTCCTGTTGTGGTGCTTTCTGAATTAGATTTTCTACACTGAATCCTTCACATCACAGGTACTCCCATAACCTCACTTTCTATTTCTTTAACTTCTCCATTACTGATCTCCTTTTCTACTTTTCCTCTTTGTCTTCTTATTTTTTTGTATTGTAAGTTTTCCATGTCTGGATTCCTTTGCCTGTATTTCTCTTCAAATATCTTTGGTGCTGCAATTTTTGTATTGATTAGTTTCACTTTCTCCTTTGCATAGATATTACACCATATTCAAGCTCGTTTTCTTTCCCGTGTCCATATTTCTTCTTCAGATGTCTCTAGATCTTCCTGTTTCTCCTTACTTTGGGGACTCGTTCCATCATGCTGTGATGTAACCTGTATTAGACCTTCTGTACCAAATCCTTCACTTTGCAGGCACTCCATAACTTCAACTTCTATTTTTCTAACTTCTACTTTGCTAATCTTCTTTTCTACATTCCCACTTTGTAATATTTTTTTTATTGTGAAATTTTCCAAATCTGTGTGCCTTTGCCTATATTTCTCTTCGAATATCTTTGGGGCTGCCTTCTTTATATTGATTAATTTGGCTTTCTCCTTTGCATAAATATTGCACCATATCAACTCTCTTTAGTTCCCATGTTCATATTTCTTTTTTATACTTTTCAAAAATCTCTAGGCTTTGTTGTTTATATTTTCACGCTTCCTCAGATGATTCATTTTCCAGCAGATCAAAGTTTATTGGCCTATATACTGTTTTTCACAAATCTGTTGTATTAATGAACACACATTTTTATTTGAGGCTTCTGACAGTTTTTCTTGTGGAAGTATTTTTCTTTCCTTTAATTTGTCTCTTAATCTTTTTGTATATCTTGTGTCTGGAAATTCTAGGCTTTTTGCATAATAGTAACAATACATAATTTCTTTCTTATCCTTAGTAGTCCACGCTATCGTCTTTATGGCTCTTCTTTGGCCTATCATTTTTTGTGATTTTTTTTCCCTATCTGGGAGAGTTTCTCAATGATGCCAGAGTGGGGAATTGTGTAAAAAGAATTGGCAAAGTCAAGACAGGTTGTGTGCACTGTCTTATCTTCATACATGGCTTTGGTGACATTCTGAAAGAAGTCTACCAGATTTAATAAACATGATCTATCCTTAATGAAGCCAAACTGGGTTAGGTCTAGAGTTTGGATGTTATCTGTGTCCTTGTTGATAAGGTCTATGATAATTATTTCCATGGCCTTGCAGACGAGGCTGGTTAGACTTATGGGGCTGTAGTTCCCTTGGTCAGTTGATGGCCCCCCTTTGTGCAAGGGGATTACCACTGCTGTTCTCCATTCTGCGGGATCATAACCAGTTCTCAAGCTATAATTAAAGAGAAGCCAAGTGGGTCCACTAGGTATTGTTTTAGATTGTTTAGTAAACAAATTGGGATATTATCTGGTCCCACTGAGGCTGTGTTTTTGGCCTTGATGAGTGCAGAAATGACCTGTTCTCTAGAGATACTAGGCAGAGGGCTGGTGTCATATATACTTTGGGATATGGTAGGTGGGGATAGGGGGATGAAGTTGGCATTGAATCTGTCAGCTAGCAGGTTGGCAATTTCTGGTGTAGTATGAGTGATCCCATCTGCAACCAGTTCAGCACATAGCTGGGCATTCCCTTTTAGACTCTGGACGTAGTTAAAAAATGCCTTATGATTATCCTTGGCTAGGGATGCAATTTTAGATTTGTAATTTTTTTTAGAAGATTTTACAAGATTTCTGATTTTCCTGGTTAGGCTTAGGAGGGAACTCTTCCTCTACAAAGTGAAATCCTTCTTGCTTTTGGATAACAGTTTCTTCCTCTTGTTATATAATCTGTTTCTACTTGAAGTCCACCACAGTGGCTTATTTTTATGGCAAGACCTGGTTTTGATCCAGTCAGGTACTGCAGAGTTTATACAGTTACTTAAGTGTTTGTACAGGGCATCTGCATAAACTTCTGCATAATGATCATTGTTGTCTGCAACTGTGGGTGGTATGAAGCTTTTTATACCATCGCTTAGTACGCTGCAGTTAACTTTGGTGAATTTTTTTATAATTGTTGTTCTGTGAGGGTGTCAGCTCCAATAGTTACTTCAAATGAGACTGATCAGTGGTCTGACCTAAACAAGGATGGCATCACGCATGGGGAAGTACAGTGACCCCTCATGCTGGTAAGTACTATGTCCAGAACATTAGAGGTAGGGATTCAGACTAGCTGTTTCAGAGCACTTGCATTAACAAAGTCCAAGAACCTTTCGATGAGCATGCTTTTGTGTGTGTATGTCTTCCAGTCTATGGAAGGATAGGTGAAATCTCCCATGACTAAGGTATTGGGCTATATTATATGGTGAGGGATTTCAGTAAACCGAGGTAGGTGGTGTGCTTATCCTGGTTCATGGTGGGGATCTATAGCTATCAATGATGTGGTATGGTACTTTCCCAATAGATGGGGATCTATAGCTAGCAATGATGTGGTATGGTACTTTCCCAATAGTTAATTAAACATGTAGTAGTTCAAGACAGTCATACTGTTTGACTTGTCTCGAAATATATTTGGTTTTAATGAAGATGGGTACACCTCAACCTCTGGTTCCTTCATGCTCATTTTGAGGTCTGAACATGTGGAAGGCATTGTAGCCTTGCAGTGCTGGGGTGCTCTCAGTGGCCTTGAACCATATCTCAGTAACTGCGCAGAGGTCAGCATCCTCCAAAATTAGGAGTGTTTCCCCAGGGAGTGCAGTTTTATGTTTAAATTCCTAGCATTAAGCATCAGAGCCCTGAGCTTCTCTTGATTAGATTTTGTTATGTTTGAAAATGTGTTGTTTTGACATTGCCTAAAAAGTATTATAGGGAAGGCAAGGGCCCATGCCAGTAACCGAAATCCTAGGGGTGGCAGGTGCAGACCATCTCTAGTAAAGCAGTGAGGTCTGTCTATCATATCCTCCCTGGCTGACAGATACTGGAACCCCTTGACTGACACCAGAAGCTGAGCCAACTGTTGAAGTCAATCATTTTTTGTTTATATTGTGGCATCATCCTGGGTGAGGGTAGGATACTGCTTAACGGCTAGGGACATACCTGTTTGGGACATAAAATCAAAGAGTTCCATCATGTCTTTCTTCATATAGTCCAGAGAGGTACATCTTAAGTCATTCACTCTGACATGGACTATAACAGAGTCATAAAGATACTTGTTGAGTGACTTGACTGCATGTGTGATTTGTCAGATCCTGGCATATGATAGGCTGCTGACTCTGACCTTCTCCTTGTCCAGTCTGGTGAGGGGGACATCTATATGTCTCACTATGGAGTCGGCTGTGACCAAGATATTTGATGTATTTTTGCCTTAGGGGCTTATTGGGTGAGACACGAATATGTGTATGTTATGTGAAGTGGTTTCTTTATGCTTAATGGTGAGTGTGGGTGGTGTGCATTTGAGAGGTCTCTGTTCTTTTGGTAGACTTTTAGTGAGTACCTCCGCATATGTTGGTTTATATGCCATGACCTTATTTTGTGTGAGAGGTGAGGTTTGCGTGAGAGGTGAAGCATGTGTGCTGACAATCTGTTTGATGTCTAGTTTGTTTTTACATGTGAGAATTGACTCCAGATCCACAGCGTATTTGCATCTCTCGCATAGGATGTTAGTTTGCTTTAGGAGTAAATGGTTGGCAGCATACATGAAACAATTGCAGCATTGCCTCAAGATGCCCATATCAATCCAAGTTGGCAGGAGAAATGATGTGAAACTGCTCGTACATTGTAGCAGGACTTTTCTGAATGTGATATTTGGGAAGGAAGTGGGCTAGCTCGCCTTACTCACAAACAGCAAAAATGAAGCAGCAAATCAATTAAATACAGTTAACAAAGTGCGGTGCTGGCTTAAAATATGCTTATTTTTCAGTTTTTTCAGTGTATGCCTTGGATTTCAGTGCAGATGCACTCCAGACCTTTGGCTAAAGTTGCCAAATATTGAGCAGCTCCAGTAAACTGAGAGCAAACCCACACAAACATGAGGCTTATATACAAGCAAATTTAAACAGTTTTAATGTAACTATTAATGGGAAAGCCCCAAATGGAGCCTTTCTCCAGCAGTCCCCAACTCATATGGGGCCTGAACTACACACTTCTCCCACAAGGGTGCAGGGTGTCCCTCTTAATGTAAGATGGCTGGTTTAATGGCACAGTGATAGGAAACACTCCAGATTCAGCAGGTCTGAATCTAGCCTATGCTATATAAGGCAATGAAGCACAATTTCAAATTGCAGAGTAAAAGAAGTCACAAACAGCAAAACTGAAGCAGTAATTCAATTAAATATAGTTAACTAAGTGCAGTACGGGCTTAAAATGCACTTATTTTTCAATTTATTTTCAGTGGTTGTTTTGGATTTCAGTGCAGATGAACTAAAGACCTCTGGCTAAAGTTGCCAAACATTGATTAGCTCTGGTAAACTGAGCACAAACCCGTGCAAATGTGAGGCTTATAAACAGGCAAATTTAAATAGTTTTAACACAACTACCAAAGGGAAAGCCCCATACTGAGCCTTTCTCCAACACTCCCCAACTCAGATGGGTCCTGTGCTACACATTTCTGCCACAAGGGTGCAGGGAGGAACTCTTAATGTAAGATGGCTGGTATAAGAGGACAGTGATACCAAACAACATAGATTCAGCAGGTTTAAATCTAGCCTATGCTATGTAAGGCAAGGAAAAATAATTTCTAAATGGAAAGGAGTAAGGGAGAGTCATTTAAAGGCCTAAGTGAAGGTATTTATTGGTATACTGTTAGATGGCCTGCAGTGATACCACCCTCTGCACAAACTGGCAGATCTTCAAGCTGTGAACAGTGGAAGACTGTGAAGAGCATCTACTTTAGAGAATTTTAAACTGGAAAGGTTTTCTTATATGCAAGCACAGGGAACCACATTTGCCTGATGCATAATCTCAAGGATTTTATACAAGCAGGATGAAAGACTTTTATAAAGTTAAACTCTCAGGCCATTCAGATAAAAACACAATAAGCTATCAACCAGTAGTTTCCACCTTGGATGGGTTGAATTTAACTCTCTACACCCACCAGAGTGCAAAAGATCCCTGCCAATGTAACAAAAACTAGCTTTGAGCTCGAGTGCAGTGACAAATGTTTTACAGCAGAAGTAAAAATTCCTGCAATATCAAAATCCTTGGAAATAATGGTAGAAAACCAGGAACCAAAGTGCAAACAGGTAAACCAGGTATGTAACAAAGAGGGTGTACCAGTACAACCAAAAACGACCAGTCAGCAGTCCTCCATGATGACTTTATTATATAAATCCAAAGTAGTTTAAGCGCTTTTGTCAGGAATACATCAATGACTTCATCAGAAACATTAAAACAAATCTTCACACAGGTTTAAAAATGTTGCAAACAGCATCAGGTGATGATGGTCCTTAGGGTCAGTTTTTCATTGGTGGTTTTCATCACCTGATGCTGTTTGCAACATTTTTAAACCTGTGTGAAGTTTTGTTTTAATGTTTCTGATGAAGTCATTGATGACAAAAGCGCTTAAACTACTTTGGATTTATATAATAAAGTCATCGTGGAGGACTGCTGACTGGTCGTTTTTGGTTGTACTGGTACACCCCCTTTGTTACATACTTGGTTTACATTCTTGGAAATAAGTCCACTAACCTTGAGAAATGTTCACAACATACAAAAACTTTGCAAAACTTAGAAATATTTTGTCAGACTCGCTCAGACTTGCTTTTGCAGTATCACAGGTTAGGAAATATCAGAATATTGTTAAAACAACCTAGGAGCAGTACCATAACAAACAGATGGAGATTCTTTAACAAGTGCAGGCTGAAAAACAGTGATACATTCAACAAAATAAATAAATGTAGCAAAGGAGTGTTAAATATAACTGAAACAGAGCAAATGCAAGAAAATATATACTTATATCAGCTTTGTATGCCAGATGATTTTAGAAGCAATCCAAGTCTTGCAGTCACAGGCCAGGCACAAGGAAGCTCCGAATAAATAAGCACAATCACACAAAAATGTAATATTTTATATGAGCAGGATGAACGACTTTTTAAACCCTCAGATAAATCGGATAAAAACACCATAAGCTATTGACCAGTAGTTTCCACATTGGATGGGTTGAATTTAGCTCTCTGCTCCTACCTGAGTGCAAAATAACCCTTCCAATGTAATATAAACTGAATTTGAGCTCAAGAGCAGTAACAAATATTTCATAACAGAAATAAGAATTCCTGCAATATCAGGAATCCTTGGAAATAAATTCACTAACTCTGAGAAATGTTCACAACACACAAAAACTTTGCAAAATTTAGAAATATTTTGGCAGATTCACTCAGGACAGCTTTTGCAGTATCGAAGGAGGTTACAAAATATCAGAATATTGTTAAAATAGCATAAGAGCAGTACAGTAACAGATGGAGTTTCTTTAACAAGTGCAGGCAGAAAAACTGATAAATTCAACAAAATACATAAATGCAGCACAGAAGTGTTAAATATCACTGAAACAGTATAACACAATGTACACTATAGTGAACATTGTGTTATACTGGTAGCTGTGGTTTTGATAGAGAAAGGAATTTTTATACAAGCACTATACATTTATAATCTGTCTTGACTGATGTCCTTTTACCCAGGCAATATATTTTTATTGCAGATTTTTATTCTTTTACATGTTTCCAGCCACCACAGACAGTTATATCAAATATTGAACACATCTATTCAGGGAAGATTCTGTAAGCTGGAATCTCATGTTTTGAGATCCAGTACTATAACAGGTAGTAAACAGGGTAGCCTAGAAGTTCCATCACTTTGTTCTGACATCACTGCCATGTGAGTAAGTTACAATGGCAACTGTAGTTTTAATATTACCATGCAGGACCAATAGTTGTCAGACAGGGAATCATACACTCATGAGACATTTTAAACTTGTTAGAATTGTGCCAAAAGCTTCACCGTGTAATGTCAGTGATTAGTTTACAGATAATAGCAGTGAAACTAGACACAGATGACTACAGTTATAAAGTTAAAAAAGAAAAGAAAAACATAGCCGAGTAACTCATTAAGATGCACCACTAGAAATGGACATTGCTAGTATTCCAGAGTACAAAATATGAATGAAAGGAACCTAGGTCAGTTTGTTTACTAATGTATGAACTTCACATCATTCATGTTTCTACAGAGGTAATTTAATATTGTTCATGTATATTACTAAATGTCTGTTTAAAAAAAATGTGTAACTTGTTGGAGCTTTTCTCAACGTGTCTCCGTTAAAAAGTTTTTTTTTACTAAACCCATTTGGACAAACCCAGTGAACAAAAACAAAAACAAAACAAAATAAATACACAGTACAAGCAGCAAAGTCATAAAATCAGGGAACATGGCTAGTAGCTTTCATAAATCAGCACACCTTAAACTAGAAAATTAAAGGAACTGAAAGCCATGTCTACTACTGCTTCCATCTTGTATGATGCACATGCTTTCTGCACAAGTGCTATCAGGTCAGAAAGGCATTACATTTCGCTAGCATTCAAAATCAGAACACAATAAAACATATTTCCTATGGAATGAACGAAAAAGAAAAAAAAATGGTTTCACTGCTGTTTGAAACTTGCCTCACTCAGTTGCTTTCTACAGAGCTAGCAGCAGTCATGTAATAAAAATCATTGCAGCCATCCAGCATTTAGAATTAGCACAAAATAATTTTCTTGGGTGGCGAAAGCCAGGGTACCTTTTTGGCTAGGTTTGTATAGACCCTAGGACCAATAGCCTGGTACCTACCTATGAACCTATAAAATGTGAAATGAAAGGAAGACAAAACTCTGTTTAGTAATATTTTAGCCTTGTTTTACTCCTATATATATATATATATATATATATATATATATATATATATATATATATATATATATATATATATATATATATATATATATAGATATATATATATATATATATATATATATATATATATATATATATATATATATAGACAGGTAGCTGCAGTCAGGTCATAAAATGCCTGAAAGGCTACTTTTCTCTGAATAAAATGCACAGCCTAAACTAATGAATAGCTCAAAGTGGCAGCTGTTGTGAGTACACTACAACTACAATTTGAGATGGAATCTGGCTAACACCTTTGAAACTTCTTGGAGGTACCCCTCACCAGAGCCCCACAATTAAAGCTGAGCATGTTCATAAAGGTGCACTAAAATGTAAGTAAAGTCCTAATTCAAAGCAAAAAAGTAGTAATTCGAACATGACTTTGAAAAATCAGAGTAGGGTCTAAACAGGTTCCTAGATATTTACAGGACTGAAGTGTTTCTAAAATTTCACCATTACTGTGAGACTGTGTCCAAATCATTGGAAGTTTCAGTAACTTTTTGTTGAATCCCAAATAATATTGCTTTGGTCTTTTTTTACATTGAGTATGATTTTGTTTTGGTTAAACAAATTACTGTTCTGACAGGTCTTAGTCTGGCATTTATTATATTTATTATATACCAAACTTCCACACACCACAAAAGTTGCACAGAGCCTTAGTGCATAGCGAAATAAACAGTCCAAAACAAAAAAAAAAAAATACCAGACACTTCATGTAATGGAGATTTAATCAAGCCGCAGACCACAATTTCACCTATAAAGTCTTTATTAATGTGTTCTTATACACATAAAATGAAGTAACCATTATATCCCAGACAGCAGTCAGAGGTGAAGATCACGTTATCAGCATATCCACACATTTAATTCAGAAAAGCTCAATTTTAAGGGATTTTTATAAGAATAAATAGACAATAACAGATAAAAACACGATAAGTCAGGTAACATTTTGAAGCCAAACAATATGGCTATAATAACTGTTATGTAAGAGTGTGCTACATCAAAAACATTGAAAGAAGCCATTCAAATGAATGAAAAATAAACTCAAAAGCCAGATAATATGACTATAGTACATTCACAGGGTCATTCATATTGTAAAATAACTTGTGAAATAATAAAAAAATCAATGTCACACAATGTGAAAAATAAAAAAAAATAGAAGGGTGTTGTTGCAATGTACTCCCTCAGAATCAGTAAACATGTATTTATTTCTTGATATTTGTTTACCAGGAAAGTCCATCTGGGTCCAGAGGAGCCCATTTTCAGCAGAAGCCTTGGGAGAAAAGCTTTGATAAATATTAAGCAACAATCATACATTGCAGGTAGAATACATGTTATTATAGTTATAATAATATCAAGCTAAGCAACAGAAATAGCTGAGCATGTACAAGATATAATATGAAATGAGAGCTGGAAATTATATACATATATGTACCATGGAGATATGGCACAGTAAGCAAAACATCAGCAGTAGAGCTACCACATTAGTACATAGAATGTCAGCCATATCTAGCTATATACAAAGGTTTTACATGACAATGGGGAAACTACTATACAAGTGAAAATAAAAAAAAAAGTTTTAGAAGAGATAAACGCATGCTGTATTAAATAAAGATTGGAGTAGAACTAAAGAGAAACACAGCAGGGTAGTAATTTGGTGGGGAGAGTTCAATTAGGAATAGAGCAAGGGCAGAAATATGATTTAGATAAGAATTACTTTAGTGTCTATTTAAAAGCATGGTGTTTAGAATTAGATCTATTGTACAGAGGTATTAGGTTCCAAATTTGTGCTAGGGAGCAAGAGAAGAGGTTGTGTTTGGCAGTTTTATTAGATTTATGAATGGATAGGAGTTGCTTTCCTACCGATCAGAGAGGTCTATTGAGGTGATAGCTATGAGAAACAGTTTTAAGTATGGGGCAAGCTTATTCTTTACATGCAATGTGATGTGCAATAAGTAGTTGTAAATAAGTCAGGTACTGGGGAGGTTTGAGCCACTTCATGGTTTAAAGTGCTGTGTAGTGATGAGTGTGTTGGAAGCATTAATTCCACATGTTGCAATTTTATTATAGCATACTTCAGTTTTAGCTTTTAGAAAGGTATGTATATTGTTAAGGACTGGGGCTCCATAAAGCACAGAATGTAAGAGGAATGTGTTAGCAAGGGTAGCCTTATTGGATATATTTAATAAAAGTTTATGTCTATGAAGCATTCCCAGTTTAATTTTTTTTAATATGGTTTATTCATAGGTTCATAGGTGTGTACTAGGCTAATGGCCCTGGAGCCTTACAAGCCTAGCCCATAGAAGTGCCCTGGCATTGTGCCACCCGACGTTAGTTCCCAGTGCCTCTATCAAGTACAGCCACTGGAGTGATCCCTGTGATGAACTTTCTATTTCCCATCCACTCATCAAGATTTCTCTTGAAGAGAGTCAGTGAGGTGCTCTGCTTGACATGTATGGGAGGTCTATTCCAGAGCATGGGCAGTCTCTGGGTTATAAACCTGTCCCTCCAGCATGTTCTGTTGATTGTGGTAATGAGGTTGAGGTCTCTGGAGTGTGTTGTGCAGAGGGATTGGGATTTCTTTAGATGCAACATTTCTAACAGAGCTGGGTCAGACATGGCTTTGTAAGTCAAAAAGTTTGCCTCTTAGTAGATGATATGAGACAGAGAATATCTGGAGTTTTATGAGTCTGTCTGTTCTGTGTAGGACATGTGTTTAAGGCCCTGGAGTCTCTTCATGAGGTACTTTTGTGGCCTTTCCAGCTGTTACATGTGTCTAGTGAGGTACATGCCAAATAGGGCATTATACTCAATGACTGGCCTAATGAGGGAAGAGTAGAGAGAGATGATGACCTCTTTCTTCCTGGATGCAAAACCCTTGGTATTGAGATGTGTCACATAGAAGGACTTTCTGACCACAGTGGCAATGTGGTGGTCAAAGGAGAGATTGCTGTCAACCTTTGCCTCCAGATCTCTCATAATGCCTTCAGTGTCAAGTGGGCTTCCCAAGGATGTGGTAATGAGTATGGGGATGAAGGGAATCAAACCCTGTACCACAGGAACTACAGCTCTCTTTTTAACTCTTTGTGCCATCTTCCAGATGATTCCTCCAAGTCTTTTGAGTTTCTAATACTATGACGGGAATGGACCCCATTCCTAAGTCAAAGTTTGATTAAAGTTCATGAAATTAGCATTGTTTCCATCTTTGATGTTAGCCAGAAGTGCTCTTCACAGTACCTATAATGTGCCCATAATTGACTTCTTCTGCAATTCGTACAGAGTTACATGTATACATATCTAAGTACAAGTGTAATTTTTTTTTTATAAGCTGTTTTGCTCCTACTGCAATTGGAACTGTCTGGGTATCCTTCTTCCACACTGCCCTCATGTCTGCCTGCAAATCCTGGTAATTTATGTGTTTCTGCCTCTCTCTGTACATAAGACACAGTAGTCAATGGGTGCAGCAATTTCAATGATCAATGCTACTTTTGTCTTTTTTTTATGGACTACTATACCTGGCTTTCTTGCATCTATGTTTTAACTGTTAGTACTGGGTGGTCCCATGTGATATTAACTTGATCATTTTCTATAATGTTTTGTGGCTCATGTTTCCAATGCTTCTCAGCTACATCAGTATTATACTGTTTGCACAATCCCCAGTGCTGTTGCTCTCGCCACATTATTGTGCCTTTCAGTATATAGTCCTTCTACCATTAGTATATCACAACTAGCAGCAAGATATGCGACTGTTTCCAATTATGTTTTGCAAAACCTATATTTGTCTGTTTCTCCCACATGTTCAATGAACTTTGTAAACCAACATGTAAATAGTCCACTATCTTGAGCAGCCAATATTAACGTTTCATCTTTTGGTTTAAATTCACCACTCCTGCATTCAGTCCTGGTCAATATGAGGTTGTTCCAATAGTTTTCTGTACTTGCAACTCTATTTATGCATTTTCCATATTTCTTGCCTTCTCATCTGATCTTTCACCTTATATACTTTATTTTGTTTTTTGGCACATTCAGTTGCTGCCTGATTTTTATCTACTTCTATTTTTATTTCCATTTCCAGCTGACAATGACATGCTTCTGCTAACTAAGCAGGGAAGTCATCTTAGACTTATTCTCCTCATGTTTTAAAACTTTCACTATGTTTGGGTCTTGTGAGGTCATCAGATATGTATGCAGTCCTATGATTGCATATCCATACATGCAATCAATTTTATGGAGGCCCATACTTTCTTCATAACGAGGAATATATTTGTATACACTAATTTTTATAAATCATTTGATAAGCATGAAGCATTTCTCTTGTTTTCCTGTCCAACTGATCCAATACCTTTTGGGGCCAGTCAGTCATTCCAAAACTGTAGGTTAGGACAGGAAGAGTAAATTGGTTTATAGCTTGGACTTTGTTCCTAGATGTCAGAGCTGTTTTCAGTATTAATTTTAGCCTTCTAAGATATTCCTGAATAAGTTTATTCGCATTTGTTCATGTTTTATTGCTTATCCTTCATAAGTTCTTTTATATCACATTCCTGTCCCAGGTTGATGCTTTCCTGGTGCTACAACTTTCCAGCTTTAAAGGTTGCTTTTGTACATTTATCAAAACCAAATTTCATTCTTATATCATCTGAAAAACTTTTGACCACTTGCAGTTATAATTTCAGTTCCTCATCTGATGAACTATACAGTTTTAAATCATCCTCATTTCTTGATACACTGGAAAATATTAGGGTACAACCTAATGCCTAATAATGGGCAATTTCAACTACCCCACCATTAACTGGGAAAACTACTCATGTACCAACTCTTCTGCTCAACGTTTTCTGGAATTCATAAATTCCAATGCCTTGGATCGACTTATCCACACCCCCACCAGGGGCAGCAATATGCTAGACCTAGTCATTACCAACATGGGCAACTGGTGTTCCACACCAGAGGTCAATTCCTCGTTGGTCAGATCCGACCACAAGCTAATTACCCTAGACATCCACATCCCACCCCCCATTAGGGAAACCACCATAAAAAATTTCTCCAAAGCCAACTTCACACTTCTTAAGACAGAAGTGGCAAACTTCACAACACCCATGCTGATGGACAATAGAGGTACAACTGCTGAATCCTATACAAATGCACTTTATAAGCACTTACACGAGTGCATGGATCATGCAATCCCTAAAAGAACCAAGATCCTATCCTCCAAAAAAAGGAAGCCAATCTGGTGGTCCCCTACCATAAACAAACCTCTACAACAGAAGAAAGAAACTGTTGCAAAAAAAGAGTAAAATCCCATGATCGGAAGAACTCCCTGGTCAGCCTCAGTAAGAAGCTGAAATCCCTCATAAAATCCTCCAAAGCTAGTTATGAAAACAAAATCGCCACTGATTCTAAAGACAACCACAAAGCATTCTATAGCTATGTCAAGAATCTCAATGGCAGCACTCAGATCTGCTCTGAGTTACAGCACAATGGCACTAAATATACAGAAGCAACTGATATTGCCAACATCCTGGCAGATAGGTTCAGTGCTAACTTTACCCCTCTCATCCCCTAAAGGGCCCATCTCTATACCGGAAGAATGCAAAGTTCCTGCAATCACAGCTGCACAGGTATAAAACACACTCTCCAAAGCCAAGAACACAGCATCCATGGGACCTGAAAACATCCCAGGCTGCATTCTACACAAACTACAGAACAAACTGGAAACCCACCTAAGTACCATGTTCAGTCATAGCCTCACCACAGGCTTTGTGCACACTGAATGGTGAAAAGCAACGGTTATCCCAATCCACAAAGGGGGAGCCACCACGGACGCCAGGAACTACTGCCCCAAGCACTGCAATAGTGTAGTGGGCAGAGCATTCGCCATTCACCATTAGCGAGACGAGCCTAGTCTGCAAGGCTATGGAATGTATCATCATGGAACTTATAAAGAATGACATTGGTAATCTCCAGACGCTGGACCCCACCCAGTTCGAGTTTGTAAAAGGCAGATTATGTCTCCTAAACCTGATAGACTTCTTTGAAGCAGTCACCAAAGCCGTAGATGAGGGTAAGGTGGTTCACACAGCCTATCTAGATCACGCCAAGGCTTTTGACACCATCCGCCACTCTGGAATTATAGATAAACTCACTAAACTAGGTATAAATCCCTATGTCACAAGATGGGTTGCCAGCTGGCTCACTGACAGAACCCACACTGTGAAAATAACAGACTCCAAATCCAACTTCAGACCAGTGACAAGTGGAGTACCACAGGGTTCAGTCCTGGGTCCTCTCCTGTTTGGTATCTACTTCTCTGAAGTACGGGCTAACACAGAAGGTCTTTGGCTAATGAAGTTCACAGATGACTGCAAACTAGGAGCCATAATCAAAACTCCTAACAATGTGGACATCCTACAAAAGGGCCTCACTGAGACAGATGCCTGGTGTCAAAGCCATGGCCTCAAGCTCAATGCCAAAAAGTGCACTGTCATCCCTTTTGGTAAAAACTCTGTACCCATAAACTACCACATAGGCGGTAGTCTACTTAACACCAAAAGTGTGATAAGAGACCTTGGGACACAGGTGGACAGTAGTCTCTCCTTTGATAATCACATTGCCACAGTAGTCAGGACATCCTTCTACATGGCATACCTCATCACAAAAGGTTTCTCTTCCAGGAAAAAAGAGGTCATTGTTCCCCTCTAATCATCACTCATTAGACCCATTATAGTGTACAATGCCCCTTTTGGTATGTACCTCACAAGACATCTACAACACTGGAAAAGTCACAGAAATACCTCACAAAGAGGATTACCGGCCTCAAACAGTTGCCTTATGCAAATCGTCTCAAAAAACTCCAGCTTTACTCAGTCACATATCGCCTACTCAGAGTCAATCTCTGCCTAACATACAAAGCTATGTCAAACTCAGAACTATTGGACATGCTCCACTTAAAGAAATCCCAATCCCTCCAAGCTACACGCTCTAGGGACCTAAACCTTGTCACTACAATAAACAAAAAATTCTGGAGGGATAGATTCCTGTCCCAGAGACTTCCCATACTCTGGAACAAGCTGCCTATTTATATCAAACAAAGCTCCTCATTAGCACTCTTCAAAAAAAATCTTGATGATTGGATGGTAGATAGGAAATTCACCCCGGGGATCACTTCTGTGGCTCTGCTTGACAGGGGCACAGGAAAATAATTTTCTTGGGTGGCGAAAACCAGGGTGTCTTTTGAATAGGCTTATATAGGCCCTAGGGTCACTAGCCTAGTATCTATCTATGAACCTATAAATCCACAAAAAGAAAATGAGAAGTCTTTACACTTTGTTGGCTTCTGGGAGTCAAATTGTAGCAATTGTCTAATCTGTTAAGTAGACAGCTTAATGGGTTACAGGAAAGATAAAAGAGCAGTGGTGACAAAGAGTCACCCTGGAATATCCCCCTTTAAATGTTTATCCCTGGTATAATAATTTCTCCTTTATCATGGCTTAACTGCAAAGTGGTTTGCCACTGTTTCATGGTCACTGTAATGTAATTGTTGTGTCAGATATATCTTGTACATTTTTAAGCACTCTTTTATCCATGAATGTGAGATACTGCCATATGCTTTTTTGTAATCTGAAAGATTTAATCAGACTTTAGTATTCTGGAATTAACTGAAAATAACTGAAATTAGACTGGAATGAATGTCTTTATTGGTTAATTACCTAAACTTGTGCTGAACAGGTGCCAGTCTCTCATTCATGGGCTAAGTTTTTTTGTACTTTTCAGAATAAATTCTGCACATGCTGTAGTTCTGTTAAGAATATTTATTAGATGTTAACAATATCCAGATACTGTCTCCAGTAACAATGCTGATAAACAATGACAGTCTGTAGAAATTCTGGAATGCTGGATAACAGTAAAAGTGCTGATAAATATCCAAACTTTCTGTATGTATATTCTGATTCTCCTGATTAATATAAACTGAAGGTGTCTGTACTGCAAAGGCCTTTTACATATCAGTCCAAAAGCTAACTTAACTGACTCACTGACAATGTCTGAATTACTTCCTAATAACACTAAAACACCATAATGTTTTACATGTCTCTTTAGCCTTGGTTTTCAAGCCTTGTCTTGCATGTGCCTCATAGTGCCTGTCTATTCTTTATCTAACATTTCATTGCAAGTACACGTTATCTTTCCCTTTGGAAAAGAACATTCTGTAGCTTTCCCTTGAAAACTGTTATTTCTGCACATCCCATGCTTAGCCAGCAAGATTATCTTTTTCTTTCTACTATAATGTCTTTCCCTGAAACTGAATGCATACATGAAAACGAAAGTCTGATGACTGTATATTTTCAGGCCTATTACTCTACCTTAATGTACTCTAGTGAATTCAGTAAGAATTAAGTGAAACCCTCAGTCGAATACCTCCTCCTGAGGTCCCTGATGAAAGTTTTACAAGGACCTTCTTTTGTAGTTACCTCACATCTGTATTACTAATTACTGTAATCTGGTTTGAATATATGGGTTTTTATGCTACTTCATTCATAATCTGCAGATGTGTCCTGATACACAGTGATGTCCATGATGATCTCAAAGGTACCATTAGCTAATAACTCCAGCTACATAACTAATTTGCATAACAGCTCATATGCAGGAAATATACCTGCTCCAATGATTACCCCATTATCTAGATCCATAGTCTTTAGAGTCTTTATGTCTAAGTTCTGATGTATGTGTGATGTATTTAAAAGCTGCACATTATTCTGAAAATCAGTCTTTTAATTCTATGGTTTCTAAAACTGATTAGGCCAGGTAATTCATTTGACCTTGTTGTTCCAGAAACAGTATGGAGAAAATGCCATACACATCCTCAGCTTGTCTCTATGAGTCCTCAGTTAAGTCAGAGTACAAACTGTTAACCCTGCCTATTTGTCTTTCCTATGTCTGTATACTACAGTGGTAACATAGGTTCATAGGTTCATAGGTTTATACTAGGCTATCTGCCCTAAGGCATTTATAAGCCTAGCCCAAATTATTGTGGCTTACGCCACCCCTTATATGAAAAAATACTGTGCCCATTAGTTTGTTGTGCCTCTGTCCAGCAGTGACACAGAGATGATTCCCGGGGTAAACCTACGATCTCCCATCCACAGGTCTAGATTTCTCTTGAACAGAGTCAGCGAGGTGCTCTGCCTCACATGGACCGGGATTTTATTCCACAGCATAGGGAGTCTCTGAGTGATAAATCTATCCCTCCAGCACGTCCTATTTATATCCGTGCTAAGGTTTAAGTCGCTTGCTCTAGTGGTTTTGGTGGATTTGGATTTTTGAGGTGGAGCATGTCCATTAATTCCGGGTTGGACATGGCCTTGTATGTCAGGCACATGTCACCTCTGAGCAGACGGTATGCGACTGAATAGAGCTGGAGTTTCTTCAATCTGGCAGCATATGACAGATTTTGGAGTCCCTTTATCCTTTTGGTGAGGAACTTTTGGGGTCTCTCCAATTGCTGCAGATGTCGGGTGAGATACATCCCGAATGGGGCATTGTACTCGATCATTGGTCTGATAAGTGAAGAGTACAGGGGAACAATGACCTCACTAGATCTGGATGTGAATCCCTTCATGATCAGGTGGGCAATGTAGAAGGTCTTTCTAACCACTTTAGCAATGTGAGTGTCAAAAGAAAGGCCACTGTCAACCTGGGTCCCCAGGTCCCTGATAACCTCTTCTGTGCTTAGTGGATTGCCACCTATATGGTAGCTTGGGGTTACCTTGTTTTTCCCGAAGGGTATGACTATACATTTTTGGCGTTTAACTTCAGGCCATGGCTCTGGCACCAGCTATCTGTTTCTGTGAGTCCCTTCTGAAGGATATCCGTGTCCGATGCACTTTCCACTATGGCCCAGTTTGCAGTCGCCTGCAAACTTTGTCAGCCAAAGTCCTCCCATGTTGGCCTGTACTTCTGAGAAGTAGATGCCAAACAATAGGGGCCAAGGACCGAGCCCTGTGGGACACCACTTGTGACCGGCTTGGAGTCTGACACAGCGCCAGCAACTCTAACCCTGTGGGTTCTGTCCTTAAGCCAGTTTGCAACCCATCTTGTGACATATGGGTTTACATTTAAGCTGGTAAGTTTTTCTACAATACCCGAGTGGGGTATTGTGTCGAAAGCCTTTGCAAGGTCAAGGTAGGCTGTATGGACTGCCTTTCCTCATCAATGGCCTTGGTGACTGTTTCAAGAAGTCAACCAAGTTCAAAAGGCATGATCTTCCCTTGACAAAGCCAAACTGGGTCGGGTCCAATGTCTGCAAGTCCCCTATATCTTTGTTTATGAGCTCCATTATGATCCTCTCCATAGCTTTGCAGACTAGACTTGTTAAGCTTATGGGGCGGTAATTACCAGGGTCCGTAGAGGCACCGCCTTTGTGGAGTGGGACCACAGTTGCCGTGACGCCACTCCTTGGGCACGTATCCTGTGGTAAGGCTGAGATTAAACAGCTGCCTTATGTGCGGGTTTAATTCCTCATTTAGCTCGTGTAGCACACAGCCGGGGACACCATCCGGTCCCATTGATGCTGTGTTTTTAGCTTTAGAGAGAGCAGCTTTCACCTGCGCATTTGAGATGTCCGGGAGGCTACACTCGGCTGGGATAGTTATCTCTGCTTTACGGGGGGGAAGGGGGGTGAAGTTTGCACTGAACCTGTCTGCCAGTATGTTGGCAATGTCTGTGGGTTCAGTGATTTTTGTATCATTTTGGACTAATTCTGAGCATATCTGGGAGTTTCCACCCAGGTTCCTAACATAGCTGAAAAAGGCCTTATGATTGTCCTTTGAATCCATGGCAATTTTTCTCTCAAAATTGGCCTTAGTTGATTTTATGAGTGCTCGTATTTTTTTACTAATAATGATCAGGGGTGACTTCCCTTTTATGGATTTTGTTCTATCATGTAATAGCTTTCTCCTCTTATTGTAAAGTTTGTTAATGGCTGGGGTCCACCAGACTGGACGTTTGCCCTTTGTGGAAAGAGTCTTGGTTTTATTTGGGATTGCCTGATCCATGCAGTCCTGGAGGTGTTCATAGAAGGCATTTGTAAGGACTTCAGCAGCTTGGGTTGTGGTTTCCACTGGCTCAGGGGCCTTGAAGGATACCACACCAGTCTTGAGTAGTGTGAAGTTTGCTTTAGAGAAGTTCTTCACTATGGTCTTTTTGCTTGGGGTGGGGCGGGATGTGGATTTCCAGTGAGATTAGTTTATGATCAGATCTCACCAATGAGGGATATACTTCGGTGTGGAGCATTTTGTCCCCATGTTTGTGACAATGAGATCTAGTATATTTTCTCCTCTCGTGGGAACAGTGACTAGCTGTTCCATGGCATTTGAATTTATGAACTCCAGGAACCGTTGGGCTAGAAAGTTAGGGCTTGAGTAATGTTCCCAGTCTATATTCGGTAGTTGAAGTCACCCAATATGATGGTGTTTGGAGATACATTTATACCCTCCAGTGTCTTCAGGAAGGCTGTGTGGGGTTTCTGAGTTTGAGAGGGTGGCCTGCAGCATGCTACAATTTGTAGAGCAGTTTTGCCTATGGTTAGTTGCACCTGGATGGTTTCCGAGCTTCAGCGTTGCCACCAACCTGGAGGTGTGAGTATCCTTTATGAATATGGATACACCCTCCTTTTGTGGTGTGGTCCGGGTTTTGGGGCGGAACGCATGATATGAGGTAAAACCTAATAGTGCCGGGTGCTCGCAGGAGCCTTGAACCAGGTTTCAGTTACAGCACAGACATCGATGTTCTCCATACTGAGAAGGGCCTCGAGTGCGTGCATTTTGAGATTTAGACTTCTGGCATTGAGTAGCATTACCCTCAGTTTCTTCCCATTTTTGTTTTCTAGGGTGGTAGGTTTAGAATTTGAGCCTTGCCTAAAAAAGGCACTATGGGGTGGCAAGAGCCTTAGCCAATATCCGGAATCCCAGGGGTGACAGGTGCAAGCCGTCCCTTGCGAAGCAGCGTGGCTTGTCAAGCATGTCATCCCAGGCAGACAGACACTGGATCCCCTTTGAATGACACCAGACATTAAGCCAATTGTTAAAGCTGATCATCTTGTCTCTATATTGTGGCATCATTCTTGGTGAAGGAAGGATACTGCTCAGGGTTAGGGTCATACCTGCCTGGGCTACATAATCAGAGAGCTCCTCTATGTCTCTTTTCATGTAGTCCAGGGAGGTACATCTCAGGTCGTTCACACCAGCATGGACAATGACTGTGTCATATTTGTACTTGCCATGGAGTGACCCGAGTGCTTGTGTTATGTGGTGGATTCTAGCGCCCGATAGGCAGCTTACTGTGACCCTCTCCTTGTTCAGCCTGGTGAGTGGGACGTCAGTGTGTCTGACTATGGAGTCACCTATGACAAGTATGTTTGGTGTTGCATTTGGCCTTAAGGGCTGTGACTGCTTTGCACACTGCTTTTGTGGTTTATGTGTTGCTTGTGGGGTGTCTTGAGGTAGCAGTTGTTTGGGTGTCTGCTTTGGAGGCCTCTGCTGTTTAGGTAAATTTTACTCAGAGCCTCCGAGTATGTCTTTGTGTGTTTATGTGTTTGATTCAGTGGAGTGGTAGCATTATGTGAGGCTGGTTTTGTGGTGTGTGTAGTTGCCTTCTCCTCCTGTCTGGTCTTGCCAGTCCTGAGTTGAGAGAGCTCAGCCTCCAGTTTGGCTAAATAGCTGCATCTCTCAAGTATTTGTGTTATGTGGGAGGAGGAGAGGGTTGTCTGTGTACATGAGGCAGTTATAACATTGCCTCAAGATTCCCAGATTCACCAGCTGGACCGAGAGGAGATTGACAACTGACCTTTGGACATGCTAGAATAATATTGGGAAATCCTTAATTGAAAACAAGGGCCAGTGGGGAGTGAGGGTGTAGTGCTTTTAATTTTTAGTGCTGACTTATATAATTGCTTTAGTGAGCAATTGCCAGGTAACTTGAGTGCAATGTGTTACAAGTAACTAAATGCAAAAACGACAAACAGTAACTTTCTTACAAGTGAAACAAGGAAATAAGTACAGTAAGCAATGCAGATATCACTAGTGATCCACAGAAGCGCTGAGAAGTTGCGTATTAGGTGGAATTAGCTTCCAGGGAAATAACAAGCAAACCAACAACAAGCATATAAACAAAGCTAGATTCAGTAGGCCTGGATCTAGTCTATGCTAGAGCAAACAAGGTGAACCAATTTCAGTAAGATACAGTTCAAATATTCAGGCACTATAAACCTTTAACCAGAAAATTCCCAGCTCAGAAGGGCAGAGTCCAGCCTCTTCTCCCACAAGAGTGCAGACCACGAACCTTCTTAATGTAAAATAACTGGCCTGAAGCCCAAGTGCCTAAACCAGAACTAATACACTTGGACACTGGGCTCTCAATCAGCAGTTCCCAACTTAGAAGGATGAAAGCTACCTGTCCTGCCACCACAGTGCTTGCCACAAACCTTCCTAATGTAAAACAACTGTTCTGAAGCCCAAGTGCTTAATCCAAAAGACTTGAATGATAGCTACACTTTAATCAAGTTACAACCAAGCAGTAATAAATACCATTGAATACTTTAGAGAATGTCTGGATTAGTGCTCAAGTTACACAAACAAAGCTAGATCCAGCAGGCCCGAATCCAGTCTATGCCACAGCAAACAAGGCGCACCAACTTCAGTAAGGAACAGTTCAGATATGCATGCACTATAAGCCTTTAACCAGAAATTCCCAGCTCAGAAGGGCAGAGTCCAGCCTCTCCTCCCACAAGAGTGCAGACCACGAACCCTCTTAATGTAAAATAACTGGCTTGAAAGCCCAAGTGCTTAAACCAGAATTAATACACTTTTAGAATAACAGACACTGAGCCCTCAATCAGCAGTTCTCAACCTAGAAGGATGTAAGCTACCTGTTCTGCCACAACAGTGCAGACCACAAACCCTCTCAGTGCAAAACAACTAACTGGTCCGAAGCCCAAGTGTTTAAACCAAAAGGCTTAGAATGAGTTACACCAAGCAGTAATAAATACAACTGAGTATTTTAAGATGATGCAAAAGAAAAAGAAGTAGGTAAAAACACAAGTACAGTAAAAGCAGATGAAATTTTTTTTTTTTTTTTTTTTTTTTTTTTCTGAACAAGTGCTGAGATCAAAGAAACAGATTTGAGTGCTGAAACTAGAAAACTGGCTAGTTATAAGAAATAAACAAGCTAGAAGGCTTCCCTCAAACACAGAAGGGCTTGGGGGCTCAGAAGCCTACAAATAGTCTGTACCACTTAACAAGAAAGGCAGGAAATAAGCTTAATTTTTTTTTTTTTTTTTTTTCTATTTCCCAGATGCTCTCTTTGTACATACTGTCTATTGCCTATGTTTTCTTCCTTATGAACTGGTGCCTTATTTTACCATGATGTCTCTGTCTTATAGCAAATGGAACCTTTCCCTGTTGTCCATAGATTTAAATTTTCAAACATTGTGCTGTTTAGTCCATTTCTTTTTTTTATTATACAGCCTAACAAGCATGATGGCTATTTTCTGAAAATTAACTGAAATCAGCTCTAATAGGCCTGAAAATATACCTTTATGACTGGTCTTGAAGCATAATTACCACATAATGCATTAACTTGCGCCTGTAAATTTTCAGCTAGATTTAACACCTTTTCAATTTCTATGTGATGCAATAGATATCAGCCTTCTATACTTGTGTCTTAAATATCCTGTAAATATTTATGTGTTATAATAGTTTACTAAATCCTATGCTTTCTGTATTTCAGATCTATACCTTTACATACTCTGTCAGTGTCCTTTTAACTTTCTAATGTACAATAATTATGTAAAGTGCACAGTGATCTTTAAATTAATTAACAAATTAAGCCTGTCCTGTTACACCTTGAGTATATTGAATAACTATAACTACCTATTCTTTAGATAACTTATTTTAATAAGCCTGTCACAAATAATTTTGTCATTTTACCCTTAAAACTAATAATGTGATGTGTGATGTGGTAATGCTGTTTAAAAATAATTCTGTCACTTTACCCTTAAACTAATGACTGAATAATGTGAAGCGTGATGTAATTGCATGTTGTAACTGAGAATGAATGTTATATTCTGAAATCTGACTGAAATGCACTATACTGAACTCATAACTGAATATGACTATCATATTCTGAAACTTGACTGAAATTTACATAATGCTGTTAAAAAAGTATAACTGAGTATTAATATTATATTCTGAAATTTGACTGAAATGTACTTTCCTGAACACACATAACTGAGTTGTTGTTATGTCTTTCGGCTTTTTCCTGGTTAAGGGGTCGCCACAGTGGAACTCTGGTCTGCTAATGATTGGCAGTAGATTTTTACGTGTCGAGTTGCCAGCTCTGATGCACAACCTTCAACGAAGGTACGCCCATTCACGCATATCTCCACACAGAAGACGCTCTAGCTGAGAATCGAACTGGACAACGTCTTACTGTGAGGCGACAATGCTACCGCAGCACCACCACCGCAGTAACACACACATAACTGAGTATGACTGTCATATTCACTGATAGATTTCCACTGATAGATTCACTGATAGATTTCCACTGATTGCCTCTCTGGTTTCTTTGCATTCCACCTGGTTTACACTCCTTGTGCTATCTCCCTCCCTCAATACTAAGTCTATATTAGAATTCTGCTGAGCAAGGAGCCATCTTTAAATTTCTAGTCTCCCACCAGGACACAGGTGCTCTTCAGCAATTGCATTCTGCTTGCTGGTAAACCATTAGACTTCAGAAATTTGTTTAAAGTGTTCAGATTTGTAAAGTAATACTTACTTTTTACTCGTCTTGGTGGGCTCTGCCCTTCTCCATTCTCCCTCGCTAATGCTCAGGCTCTCTCCACGCCCCTGCCCTGCCCCCTATTCCCTCCCATCCCCACTACCTCTACATTTATAGCAATCACAGCCGCACCACACCTCACCCTCACATCACCTCCACCAATCACAGCTCCTCAAGTCAAATCACATTATACCACACCAACTTGCTCCACACAAAATACTCCCAATCACTCTCATTCCCACTAGGCATTTTTTTACATCACCCACACTACTTACCCATCCACATATAGTGCAACCCTATAATTCCTATTTAGACCCCCACCTAGAACCAACTTAAACTTTATAACCATGGCTATCACACAACTAAATCTAGTCTGTATTCTCATAATTCTTTATAACACCACAAGTTATCACTCTAGCAATATCCCTAAACTTAGTAGCACAACACTATATTATGCACTTTCATAGACAGACACCACACATTATAATAATATCTGCCCACAATTGTTCAAGAACTACATAACGGACCAAACTCCAACATCTGTATCACCATTTTAACACCAGGATCACCATAAGTGGGGATATCCACCCCATCCCAGGCCCAAATCCATCCTGTCTGACACAAACTGCTCCAATACAAATGTCAGAACATAACACCCCCACTATCTTTATCCCTGGGCAAATCAACAACAGCAGCAAAACCAACCATCTTTTAATGCTAAATATTAATATTAGAAGTATCAAAAATAAAATACCTGAACTCCAGGCCACAATAGCACACTACTCCCAGACGTAGTTGCTTTAACAGAAACCTGGTTAAATAAAAACATAGCTAACTCAGAAGTTCTCCATACTGGCTACAACAGGAGTGTCCAACCCGCGGCCTGTGGGCCGCATGCGGCCCTCAGAGCTCTTCCATGCGGCTTGCGACCCTTAAATTTAAATTTAATTGAAATTTAACTTTTTCTCCATGTGTTTACACGTCCGCATACTTCTGCTGTTCTGCGCATGCGCCAACTTTCTTTTTTTCACGTTTTTTCATACCAGCGTCTTTCCGCTGGTATGCGCATGCGCGAAAACACCGTTCGGTCGTTTTTTTTCATTTGCGGTGAAGGAAGGAGTGAGATTGCGGCGAAGAAAGTGGATTTATTATTTATTTTACACACTGACTACTACAACATCTATTCTACAGCAGTAAAAGGTAAGCTAAGCTATATAATTATAGTTGACTGAAGGATGCTTAATATTGGACCTAAACTGAGAATTTTGAAAATTAGACAGAGAAAAGGTGCTCTGTCTCTGAGTGGTAGCCATGTGTAATGTTCCAACACATGGCATTGGTGGGTTCTTTGGTCAATGAGGAGATCGATCTGCATATTACACTGAATGTGATTTGTAGTTTTTCAATTTCTGCACTAGAATGGAATGTTATTGATTAAGGTAGTCCTTATTCCAGTTTGGGTATTAACACATTTTGGCTAAGGCTTTGCAGGTTACTGGAGTTAACAGATTGGAGATTTTAAAACAAAGTTTGTGTTGGGTCAGTGTTTTGGTAATGGTCTTGTCAGTGCATTTGCTGAAGGAAAGGCATGTCTAGGGGCAGTCCTAAATACTTTTTTTCTGAGACAAGTGGGGTATACATTGTCATTAGGTCAACTTGTACAGTATTCACAGACTGTACTTCTACTATACTAACAAGCATTTCTGATCTAAACTGATCTTTTGATTTTTGTACCATTAATATTTTGTTGCTGTGCTTTTTTTAGATTTGAATTAAAACATATTTTCACATAAAATACTTACTGTCTCTACACATTCAGCAAATATAACTTTTTAGCCATTTGCTTTGTTATACCTAGTTTAACTATAACATTTCTTCTGGGTGTTTTTTTTTATGCAATTTCAGAGTCAGTGGCGGTTGGATACTTGCCATGTTCAGGCAAAAAAAAAAAAACTTCACCAACATTTTTACTAGTGAACCAGCACTAGCTGAACATAATTTCCATATATGAATGTGAATAATGGAATTTTCTGTGTGGTTGAATGAATGACTGCATTCTTTTTTTTATTATTAAAATGTGAACGTGAGAATTTTAAAGAATAAGCTTACATGCCCAGCTATCAGTAAGGCTGTCTGTTGTGCGCAATTAAATACATTTCTCACCCTTTTATGTGTTTGATGGGAAGGAAAATAAAGTAAAATGTTACATGTGATATTGTGTTAGATCTACACTAGACAATAATTGCTAACAAATGTGGCAAGATGGAACAATTAGCACATAATACAAGACACTAAAAATACAGATATTTCTGCTTCAAGCCTTTTCTCACAAGTGTAGAAACTTTCACAATCATTACTCACAACCCCAGTCTACTTGTACTTCTTAAAGGCATAGCACGTCATATACCTTGAAAGTGACACATTAGCACACTGGAGACATTGTACAGTGCCCAGAGAATATACTGCACACACCACTGATGCATTTCAGTCATGTAGTGTATTGGAATAATTTACCAAGGTAAACTAAAGCTAAATTTTATTTTAAAACAAAAAAAGTAATTTTATTCTTTTTTGTTTGTTGGTTTGCATGCTTCAAACATGGCTCAGTACTTTTGGCAATAAAGCCATTATATGGGAATGAGTGACTTAGGAATGTAAATATTTTGTGGATTTAGATGTCAGTAGTATTGATGGTGTCACGTAAATGTGTAAAAATGATTGTTTTTTTTCTTTTTTCAAAAAAGACATTAATTAAAGATTGGATTATGATTGGAGGACAATGGCTGAATGATCGGGTATGCTGTCTTAGTCACTGGGAAACACTTTTTCAGTAAAAGTGCATATATTTATTTTCAGAGGGTATTTGTGGGAGTACTATTATTACTATGGTATTCCTCTGCCATATGTAAGCATGAAAAGGCTTACTGGAAAAAGTAATAATAATAAGTACAAAAGCATTTAAGAGTTTTTACAGTACTGCTGGCCCTGATTTTGGAATTCCAATCTATTGGTGTACGTACAAGTATAAAGGTTTTGGAAATTTCGCACAATACGCTGTGAATAATGTAGAGTAGAAACTTGTTAAGAAGCTGACCTAATCTGTAGAATAGATAATTTATTTTTAGAAAGAGAAACTCTCTGCTTTCAAAGCGCATGAAAAAGTTAATGCATGAGCGGAATAAAATGTCTGCATCTACAGAAGACTTTTAATAAACCAGTCCTGGATGTTTTGCAGTGCTTGATTTGCTGCATAGTTTTGTTCACTTTTAAATGAAAATTATTTTGGTTCATGCTTGTACTTAAGTTGGTTGTTTGGCTGCTAGCGCTAGGCTAGATTTTCATCATTTTGCAACTCGTACCAAGCTGGAAACACAGGCCATTGTAAATGCACAGCACATCTGATTATTTTATTGAATTGCCCTATGAGCTTTGTGTGAAGGAAGTAGTTGTTATGCTCTGCTTTGTGAACTTTGAGGGAGCAGAAAGTTTTTGCTTGATAGATTATTCCTTTTCTTAACAGCTACATCTCTGGCTTAATGTCATTCAGTCATTTTTATTTGATGGCCTCTACTAACATATTCAACAAACCAGTTTTGTGAACTGTAATATATTGAACTTAGGGTTGCCACCTTTTCAAATGGCCAAAGTGGGACATTTTGGTACAAACATCAGATTTTACAGGGCTACACATACCCGTGAGCAGTACAAAGGATAAAACTTAACTTTTTTGCCTAAAATAAAAGCTTATTCTTGTAGCATTTTAGTTGCTTATTCTATTTCTTATAACATTAGGTATTTTTAGATACAGAATAACTGTTTTATGCAACTATTACATAAAATATAGGAAATAATTTTGTCCTAAAATCTCAGGACATTTGCCATTTTTTTAATTTTTTGTCAGGACACAACTGCCCAAAGAGGGACTGTCCCTCGCAAAGTGGGACAGGTGGTAACCCTAATTGAACTATGCTGGCTCATTTGTAAAATTACTTGGTAATTATACAGTCTGAATAATTCATTACAATATTTCAGTTTGTTATACTGTTCCATTGGTTATTCCTCAGTGCTGTCTATACTAGGCAAAATGACTCAAAAGAAAGGGGTGTTTAAATCTGTAGTCTAGTGAACGTCCATCAAACTAATATGAAACAGAGGTCAATATGTTATATTGATTGTGACCTTTTCTAGTAGGTATCTGTCTGCATGTCTGTCTGTTAACTGACTATGTGAGCTAGTCTGTGAACATCTCAATGCATTCATGCTTGAAGTGTTTGAAGCATTCCTGAATTTCACAATTGCCTGTTGCAATTACTGAAGTAAGCATGTGTTACTCATGAGTGCAAATTACATACAAAACAAGGCATTATGACAAAAATATTTTTAAATAAACAAACCAGCCACAATTAAAATGTTTTTAAATATATTTAATAATAAACAATAAAAAGAATAAGACAATATTCAATAACTCAATGAATAAAGTGACACAGTTCAGAATTGCAGAAAATATGTTAAAAAACATTGCAGGACAGTCTCAAAATACAGAAAACATCTACTAATCTTGCTATATTGCAATCTGTCCCTAAGAGAGGTTACTTATCTCTCAGAAATGTGCCTAAGGCCCCCGGCCTAAGCCCTGGAACTGGAAGTCATAAAACAGTAGTAAACAGTTTTACATTTGAAACCTGTCATTTTGTGTTTCCACACAAAAGAACTTCTGGCTGCAGTGTAGACATCCTGTCTTGTTGATGAGATAAAAACAGTCATAAAACAATTCACTTCATTTCTTAGCTAGCATTTGCCAAATAACTCTGTATGTTCCAACTTCTCTATCAATACAGACAGTTGTAAAACAATTCCCTTCTGTTCTTAGTGTTGGCAAATTAACTCTGTATGTTCCAACTTCAACCATTACAGCACACATCTGCAGAGGTATAGTTATTATACACACATTTCTGCTCTTTCCCAGCAGGGTACACTGGTTACATTCTTGAAGCTCAGTACAGAACATACAGTTCAACATACACTTCTGCACCAATAGTTTAATATACACATATGTATAGTTTTTTTTTTACATTTGTAAGACAAGCATAGGAAGCATATTAATATTCAAAAATGACACATAGAATTATGTACAAAATAACATCTAGCTGGGCTGGCAGCCTCACAACCGCTTTCCCCAAAACTTTGGCCCAAAAGGGATGATGATGCATTTGTTGGCATTCGGCTTGCGGTCATGTGTATGGCACCAGTCATTTGTTTGGGTGACACCCTCTTATTCAGAATTGTTTTATTAAGTCAGTGATGTGAATTCTTTAATTTATTGCAAATTTGTTGGCTTAATTTTGTGGATTGTAATACTGTAGGGCTGCTAATGTTGACATTTTACCTACTTGGGACGGCTGGAGTGGTTTTCACAGTGTGAATTGGTAGTACAGTAGTAGTGAATTAATGACAGTGTCAGTGTGTGCCAGTTTTTTTCATTGCAAGTGAATGACTTTTCTTGGGTAGCATGCAAAGTACACAGTATTTAACTTGAAACTTGATGGTACAGCTGTGATTATGTCATTGAAAGCTGCCATTCTTGTAGCAGTAAGAAACTGTTGATTACATGCAGTTAACCATACATGTTCATAGCTCTATCGCAGTCCATCTGAATTTCATGAATTATGAAGAACTTTTCAAAATGCCCAGTATTACCGGCACAGAGTACAGACCAACAGTCACAGTAAATGTGATGTGCTTTATGCGTAATGGCTGTTTTGAAGACTAATGGCATTAGTACTACAAATGAAACAAAGTGCCTCACTGGCCCTCCTCATATGTAATCTGGCCAACTGGATGAGTAACTGTAAATTCACCCCAGGGATATTTTTGTGTTATTTTGCAGATGTGAAATGATCCCTCGAACACCATTGACATATACTGCTACAACTATGGATAGTTTTAATTTTTATTTCCTTATTTTTTAATGTAAAATTGTTAGCCATTGTTTTAAAAATTATATAACTAGGAATAAAGTAGTTAAGTTACTCCTTTTTTACTTTTCAGATGGCTTCTGCATCTGGTCAAACCAAAACCGTGAAACGCAAAATAGCAGACGAAAGAAGAGTCTTTCAGGAAAAATGGACTGATGAGTACTTCTTTGTTGAATCAAAAAATAAAGCACTTTGCTTAGTCTGCAGAGAAGTGGTATCCGTTTTCAAGGACTACAATTTGAAAAGCTATTATATTCAAACGCACCCCAAATTAAGTGAATTGCAAGGAGTGTCCCATCAACAGAAAATATCAGAATTAAAAAAAAGTCCTACATTTCAACAACAGCTGTTTCGAAAATCAGCTACTCAACCGGATTCTTTACTGAAGGCAAGTTATGTTGTAGCAAATTTAATTGCGAAAAAATCCAAGCCATTTGCCGATGGTGAATTTGTTAAAGAATGCCTTGAAAGTGTAGCAGACATAATTTGCCCTGAAAAAAAATCAGAATTTTCTAAAATCAGTTTATCACACCAGACAATCACAAGGCGTGTGGAAGATATAGCCAAATCTATTGAAAATACGTTGGAATCTCGGTGTGCAACTTTCAAGTATTACTCCATAGCTTTGGATGACAGCACTGATGTTACAGATACGGCACAACTTGCCATATTTATTCGTGGTGTTGACAACAATTTCAATAATACTGAAGAACTGGCCTGTATGGTTCCACTGAAAGACACAACGAAGTCTGCTGATCTGTACAAGGCAGTAAAAGAAACACTGGCAAGATTTTCCTTGACCATCACAAACCTGTCTGGCATAGTAACTGATGGTGCTCCAGCTATGGTTGGAAAGAGGGAAGGACTAACAACACAGATGGAAGAAGATGCAAAACAGATCAGTAATGTGCATTTCATGAAGTACCACTGCATTATACATCAAGATAATTTGTCTGCACAGACTTTAAAAATGGAAAATGTTATGAATGTTGTTGTTAAAACAATAAATTTTATAAGATCCAGAGGATTAAATCACCGCCAGTTTCAGGAGTTTCTGACTACTTTGGAATCTACCTATGGAGACATCTTGTACTTTACTAAAGTGAGGTGGTTAAGTCGTGGAAAAATGCTGAAACGCTTCTATGACTTACGAGATGAAATAAAGTCCTTTATGGAGTTAAAAGGAAAGCCTGTACCTGAATTTGAAAGTGCAAGCTGGATGGCTGATTTAGCCTTCTTAGTAGACATCACTGCTCATTTAAACGACCTGAACTTGCGCCTCCAAGGGGAAAATCTATTAATAAATGACATGTTTCAAACAGTGATGGCATTTGAAATGAAACTAAAATTGTGGCACAGTCAGATTAAGAACAATAGCTTCATTCACTTTGCAACACTGTCTGAGCAAAGCCATGCAAATACTGAAAAATATGCGGCATTACTTATATCATTAGACAAGACAGACCACTTCGTATAGGGGGTGAAACTGCCTTACTGTACAAGTCCAACTTAACTGTACATCAATTAACAAACGCCTACCCCTCCCCCAATAATTGGGACATACTTATCTCACAACTTCAACTTCACCCTAAAAAGGTCATCACCACAATTGTGATCTATATTCCACCTGGTAATACACCTGCTTGCCTTGAAGACTTCTTATCCTGGTGTTCTTCCACATACTCACAGGAAACCCTTATTCTGGGGGATTTCAACCTAGATTGGTTCACCTGCATATCAGAACCACCAAGTAATCTAATAAATCTCCATGGCTACCAGCAGCTAGTCCAAATTCCAACTAGATATGATAAAAAATCTAAAAGGGAATCCATCCTTGACAGGGTCCTAACTAACAACCCCACATTGTACCCCCACGCAGGCAGTCTCCCAGACACCCTAAGTGACCACAACATAATATACTTTATATGTAGTAGAACAAACATATGCAAAACCAGTAACCATCTATCCACGAAAAACACAAAAAAATTCTCTCTTGAGGTCCTCAATACTTTACTCTGTAACTCTAACTAGACCCCCCCCCCAATAACCCTCCCACTTGACCAGGCTGTAGCATATTTCAACAAAACATTTCTACAACACCTAGGTACTGTCGCTCCGTTGCGCAAAATCAGGGTTAGAACCTCTACAAACCCCTGGCTCATTAAAGAAAGCATACAAATCCTCAAGTCCAGAGACACTGCCTGGTTTTACTATAAAAAAAAAAAACAAAGAAACACAAAGCCTAACTAAGTACCAAGAACTGCGCAACCATGCAAAAGAAATGCATTACGCTGGACAAAAAAGCCTACTACACAACATTACAAACTAAATACCAACACAAACCCCAAAAATTTGAGAAAAATGTAAACCAGCTACTAAAACCCACCCAAAAGGCTACCCCCAAACCAACCACCCCTGACACTAAAGTTCCCATCGAAACACAATTCAACTCCCACTTTGTTAACTCAATTCTAATCTTAGTATCACAGGACAGTTCCTTTCTCACTACCCCCCCCCAACACAAATAACACTAATACAAGCTTTACCCTCAAAACAGTTTCCACCACTTCAATCAAAAGCATGCTCTCTAAACAAAAAAACTCATCAACAGCAGCCTACCTACTCCCCAGCTATTTATTGAAATTCACAGCAGATGCTATTGCTATCCCAATCTCCACTCTCATAAACAGATCAGTTGTTGAAAACTATGTGCCCAAACTCTGGAAAATATCCTATGTTACACCCATACATAAAGGTGGGACCTCCACTGAACTTAATAACTACAGACCCATTGCTTTACTCTCCCCCCTGGCCAAAATCCTAGAAAAATGCATCCATACCCAGATGCTAAAATATCTCCTAGATAGCAGCATCCTGTCACCTACTCAGCATGGTTTCAGACCTGCCCATAGTACCACTACAGCCCTCCTCTGCTTCACACACACAGTAAACTGTCTCAAAAATGAAGGCCTGCAGGCGTCAACTCTTTTTTTGCATGTATCCAAAGCATTTGACACAGTCTCACACCAAATCCTGCTAAACAAACTAAACCAATATCACCTATCAAATTCCACTTTTACCTGGTTCCAAAGCTACTTAAATGACAGGTACCAAGCTGTGAAATGGGAAAATTCTCTCTCTCCTCAGCTGCCCATACCTATAGGAGTCCCACAGGGTTCTATCTTAGGACCACTACTATTCACAATCTTCACAAATTACCTAGATACTTCCACACAGCATGTATCTATCATTCAGTATGCAGATGACACTACCTTAATCTGTGCTGCACAAAACATTTCCACCCTCCTGCAAACAACTCAACTAGCATTCTCTGACATTGAAAACTACTTTACCAAAGCCCAACTTATCCTCAATCCAAAGAAAACTCAGCTTATGATTATAACCAGTTCTAACAAAACCACTGATAATAGTCAATTCACTAGCTACTCCACAAATGCTACTCTAGTCGCTCCAGTGGCAAAGGCTAAGCTATTGGGAATAACCATAGACTCCCACCTAAAATTTGATAGTCATCTCAACTTAATTATTAAAAAAGTACATGCCAAACTGGGATCACTCTACCGTATCAAACCATTTCTTACCAACAAACAAGATCAGCCATTGCTCGCTCCCAGCTTCTATCCATCCTACTCTATGCATCTCCCATTCTGACTAATCTCAACAAAACTGAACTAAGCAAAATGGAAGCCTGGTATAACAGAATTGCCCACTTTGTTGCAAATTGCTCATATAGAACTCATCACTGTGCTGCTTTGAGACAGCTCCACTGGCTTGAACTGCTCAACCTCCTAACCCACATCATTGCCTCTGTCATTTGATCTATTACCCCCCCCAATAAGTGTCCTGCCCCCAAAAAACCTAGTACAACATCACTCAGCCAAAAGGCCTCTTAGATCATCAAGCAAATTACTACTAGAAGGCACCAACAGCTACAATAGCTTTGGAGATGCATTATATAGTAGTTCAGTGGCTAAAAAATGGAACTCTGTCCCCACTAGCATTCAAAACACATCATCCAAAGCCTCCTTTAAAGACCTCATCAGGCAACATCTCAAGCGAAGCTGGCAGTGCCATGATTGCTCCCCAGGCTAGTGAAAGCAGATAAGGTACACATACTAATCCTAGAGTACTTGATAATAGTTTTCAATCTTACTCACAAACACTGGCTAATCTACAATGTATGTACTGTACCTGTGTACTATGTATGTATTCTACCTATGTTCCAAATTTCAGCTGTACACCACAAATCTATTAATTACCTTTATTTTTAAATTAATATTTTCATTTGTTCTCTCCACTATAACTGTTGATGTGCTGCATACCACTGCAAAAACATGTCTTTTGTAATTTGTGTGTATACTGATCATGTCTAAATAACTAAATATATCTGTAATTTTTCTATGTGGAGCTTTTCTCCCAGGGCCTCTGCTGAAAAAGGGCCTTTTCAGCTCAGTCAGACACCCCTGGTTAACAAATGTGAAATAAAAAAAATAAATAAATAAATATTCTGAATTTTGACTGAAATTTACATTAGAGTGATACATATTTATGCTTCTTTTTCTTTCAGCTTTTCCCGGATAGGGGTCGCCACAGCGGATCACCTGTCCAATCATGATTGGCAGTGGAGTTTTACAGTGTTGAGTTGCCAGCCTGGCACCCATTCTTCCACAGAAGGCACACACGCATGCACTCACACCTAGGGCCAATTTAGAGTGTCCAATACACCTACAGCATGTCTTTGGGATGTGCAAGGAAACCGGAGCACCCGGTGGAAACCCACGTGACCACAGGTAGTAATGCAGACTCCACACAGAAGGCACCCCAACTGAGGATCGAACCAGAGAACCTCTTGCTGTGAGGCGGCAATGCTAACTGCTGCACCACCGCAGTGATACATATTTATACTGAACATCTAAAATAGCTGTGTATATTCTGGAAACTAACTAAACTAATACTAAAGGAATATCTTTTGCCAGTGTTTACCTGAAACATAAAAGCATAACTGAAATTCTGGAACTAAACTATTAAAATAACATTTAAGAGGGTAAATAGAATTATTAACAAATCTAGTACCTTTTTTCTGTCGGTATTGTCTGAACATAGATGAAAACATAAACTGAAAACTAGTACTGTTATACAACTGTCTGAAAACATAAGAACATTTACATACTTGCTTTAAAGATAATTTACATAAATGCACATCTGTTGTGCATAGATTTACTTACTGTAGATAGTTGATTTGTGCACCACAGCTTTTGCCAAGTTTAGACCTTACTCTGCATTTTGCCATTCACTGCTGAGGTACTGGGGGCTGTTTTAATGTCCATGTGCCCTTTTCTGTGTCCCTTTTTTTCTTAGGCCTTCCAAACCTCCTCTTTTCCATCTTTTCTGCAATGCTGGGTGACTGATATTTTTGACTGTATTTAAAATCAACTTGGAAATTATTCTATAAAGCACAGACAAAAAATGTATCATGTCCTTAAAATAACATTTGCAGCTTTAAGAATTATAAACTGATCGCACTGCTTCTTGCCCTGACTTTATTTACATTTTATTGCAGGAAATCAACATATGTTGATAAAAAATTATTATAAGACTGTAAGCAAATTGATAATGTACTATAGTGAACTAAACCAATGTTATTAATAAATACATTTTTGCAAGTCTATAACTGAACTGATAATGTACTGTAGTGAAATGGAAAGGCTGTAACTTTGTTAATAAATCAAATGGAAACCTCAGTGACATTGTTTTCCCATCATAACCTCAAATGAAACTAAAGTAGTAATCTAATACTGCTTTGCATTTCTGAACCTCTATAAAGTTAATCTTAACTGTCGAACTTTCTACATTTATTCTGTGACCTTCAGGTCCTAGCATACTGTTCTGTGTATAAATCTCCACTCACTGTTTTAACATAGCCATTCCTTTAGCTGATGTCATTGAATTTGTTTAGTACTACCGAATGCTGCAAGGATTTATCATTACTGTCTTGGATAAATAGTGAGAACTGTAACTGCATAAGCTGTCACTAAGAATACTGAATTGATTTTTACCATACTATTTTATGGCATACAGTAATGTCTTTAATTGAGCTCACTGAGATGGCCTGTAATCTTATCTGGTGTGTTTGGTAAACTGTAATTTCTACATGAAATATATACAGTCTTGAACAGTTTACATACAGACATTTATTACTAGAATTGATCTGATCTGATTCTGGAAGTTTATTTGTCTATCCTTTATACAAGAATGTAAAGTTTCTTCATCTGGAAGTTTACTTGTCTGTCATTTATACAAGTATGTGAAGTTACTTCATAGAGTATACAGGTGAACTGATCTTGTTCTGGAACTTTATTTGTCTACCCATTATACACCTATAACATAGCAGCTGAACCTGTGGCTTTAATGACACATTTTTATGATGCACTCTTTCCTTGAATGGGATCTGAACTTTTGACTGTACTGTCGCTTCTAAAATGTATCATTGATTTTAAATTTCGCATTCTGTAAACTGGCAAAACATAATTTAATTTCTATGAATGCTTTTTTGTCTATGTCTGTATCAAGATATTATTTATGCATTGCAACACTTTACTACCATAATATAAAGGTCTTAACTATGTCTGCTAAACAAAACAATAACACAAAAAATTCTGCACACAAAAATAAACTGTTAAAAAGTGCAAGGAGCAAACCAAAAAGTCTTTTAGTGTAATAAACTTGTAATTGCAGCTTTCCAAAAATAGCTTCTTCAGAAACAAAAAATTAATTTGCCAAATCTGTAACTGTAAACTTTTCATTCTGCAAATTAACTTGCCTGTCATTTCTGGTATACCCTGCACAACATAAATGCATACTTTTACTCTTTTTTTCTCTCACTGGTCCCTCCCAAGTCTTTCTGAGCACTTCAACTGTTTCAGCTGAACTGGAATTTATTTTATCTTTAACCAATAAATCTGCATGTTTCTGTCATAACCAATTCTTCAAATGCTGTTCATTTTCACAATCTACTGCATGCAAATTCTTACAAGTGTCATCTGTGTGCAATACTGTACACTCTGTAGCATTTTTATTCTTCCATAAAATCTTGTTACTGAAGTCTAAAACAACATATAACTCATATGATGTGTCCATACCTAGGAAGAAGCTGTTACACTTCGAACTGTTAGCTGCTGTAATCTTTGTCCTGTAATAAATATCTATTTATAACTGAAGTTGATTTGTATGTATTAATCAGTATATCATTCCATAATTTTTCTATAAACAATGAAATATTGTAATTTCTTTCAACCTTAAACAATAACAGAAAAATAATCTGGTTTGGTGCTGGACTGCCACACCCTTTATAGATAAGATGAAAATCCTTTTTATAGAACTAGCAACAACATTGACTTTGCTCTGAAAACTGTATATCATTTATGCTGGTGTTTACTTTATCAGGCTGATCAAAATCTGCACTCTGATCCCTCTTATCCCTCTCAATGCAACATTTGCACTAGCTTCTGTAAACAATAAACTAGAATGTATGACATTCTGAACATCTGTATTTGAAGTAATATGAACTTGAGACATTGCAAATGTTTGCTTTAGGTTTGGTTTGGAAATCTGCATGTTGCATACATTGACTATGTTTATGTCTATATTTATAATACTGCTACTTAACTCTGTACTTCGAATTACATGTAAACTAGAATTTATTAAATTCTGAACATTTGTATTTGAAATTGTACTACAACTTAACTCTGTGTCTTAAATTACATGTGATGTAGCATTTACACATATCTGAAGACTAAACAAGAATAACTGACAGAAGTTGACTCATTCTGCGAAACATGAGATAGTGTGTCTGTTGCAGTGTGCATCTGTGATTTAACTCTTTTGTGTCTGGAAAGATGTAACATTCCTAAACTAATAACCTTTACATTTAAATGAACATTTCTGGAACACATTTTTAGACTGCTGTACCCAGTGTTTAACTTTAAACCAGACATTTACTGGTGTCTTTACTGTAGAATTATTGGGTGACATATTTATAAAATGTACCATAATTGATATATATATATTTCTTTTTTGATAATTACTGTCTGGCTTAGCTAAAAAAGTACATAAATTCTTACATAACTTACCTTATATTTAATATTTTCTGTCATCTGCAGATTTTTAAACTTTTTCTTGTTTCTTGGCTGTGTGATATCACACTGGAAACTTGAAAGTTTGTGGTGATGTTGAAGTACATTGCTGTTAACTGGATAATGTATTTTTATGTTGTAAAGGAACACTGCTAATGTTTGTAGATTTTCTGAAGTCCTGCTGGTCTGTTGATGTTCCTTGAAGCTTTTCCTGAAATAGTGTTTTGAATAAACACTGGTGCTCTTCAATCTGTCTAACAGCTGCAATTACTGTATATCATCTGCACTGGCTGTTTTCTGTATGAAGTTTACATCTGAAATATCAGTGATGTCATATTGAAAGAGTAAGAGTAAGGAGTAACTGTAGTGTTGTTGGCAGTGGCCTTATTCTGTATAGAGTTGTCAGCATCCCATCTGGAAAAACATTGGTATGATGCTGAAAAGTTTTTTTTTTATGAAACACTTTTGCTGTAGTTACTGACAGACTGGAAAATAGTGCCAGAGACTGCTTTTACTTTGCCCTGAAGTCTGTTCTATAGAATGCATGTAGTCTGAATGCTGATAACATTGCATTGAAAGAACTGATAAGTATATATTGATAAGAGTTGATTGTAGTTTACTGGATTTAACTGGAAACAACTGAAATGAGACTGGAATTTTTTTTAATCTGTTAATTACCCAAACTTGTGCTGAACAGGTGCCAGTCTCTCCTTTATAGGCCAAGTTTTTTTTTTTTTTTTTTTTTACTTTTCAGAATAAATATTGCACATGCTGTAATCCAGATAAGAATGTGTTATTAGATGTTAACAGTATTTGAATACTGTCTCCAATAACAATGCTGATAAACAATAACAGACTGTAGAAATTCTGGAATGCTGGATAACAGCAACAGTGATGATAAATATCCAAAGTTTCTGCACATATATTCTGATTCTCCTGAATAATATAAACTGAAAGTGTCTGTACCACAAAGGCCTTTTGCATATCAGTCCAAAAACTAACTTAACTGACTCAACTAACTGTGTCTGAAGTATTTTCTAATAATACCAAAACTCTGTAATATTTTACACACCTCTTTACCCTTGGTTTTCAAGCTATTTATTTTATTTTTAATCTACTTCTGTCCATGACATATGCTATATATATATATATATATATATATATATATATATATATATATATAAAATACAGTCTATATACCAGTGTCATCTTTGTGAGATTTTGTGTAAAAAAAAAAAAAACAGGGTCCACCTCATGAAGGTACACATCAAGACTTGAGGATGAAATCTTCCAGCAATACTACCCTCTTTTGCTTGCTGATTTTATCATCTCTCCATTCAGAATCCAATCTTCTCTAAATTTGGAAATGAATGTGGAGATTGAACTTGAAATTGTCATCTGTTATCCTTCCTGGCAGCTAAGTATTGGGCACAGGTTCAATTTCTGTTTCATTCAGTGAAAATATTTTGAATTTGGCATTGTCTTGATTATATGTTTTTGAGGTAAATAAGAAAAGCTTAGTTTTCTTGCAGTTAAATAGAAATTGGGCATTAGTGAGCCAACTTTCAATAGATGTTAAGTCTCCCTGTGTGATTTGTTGAAGATGTGAGAGATTATTAGAGGAGCATGTAAGTGTTGAGTCATCTGCATACTGAATTCATGAGGTTTGACAAGAAGATGTGTGGAGATTATTAAGGAAGATGTTAAAGATGGGAGACCAAGAATGGGGCCTTGAGGAACACCTGTAATGTTAGGAAGATATGGAGAGAGAGCCTTGTCATTTTAGAGATTGCTTTCTATTAGATAGGTAACTTTTGAACTAGTTGAGAATGGGAAGTGACAGACCATTGATGGACAGCTGTTGGAGTTTACAGTGTGAGTTGGTATCAAAGGTCTTGGAGAGGTCAAGGAATACAGAGGAGGTATACTTGTCTAAGTCCTTAGCTTTGTTTTCAGAGTCTGTAAAGGACACTATTGCAGAGGTTGTGCTGTGGGTTGGTCAAAATTGTCTTAGGTAGAAATTAGAAGCTGATTATGAAGGCGGTAGTGGGGAAGTTGTTTACGGATACATATTTTTTCTATGGATACATTTTTTTTCTAAGAGTTTAAAGAGATGGCACAGTATTGCAGTGGTTTGAGAAGTGGATACATCCCTTATGGAGAGGAATAATATAAGACTATAGGAAATATTGTGGGAATAAATAGCCAGGGAATTGTTATGGCTAGGCTTGTATAGGCCCTAGGGCCGATAGCCTAGTACCAACCTATGAACCTATATGGAGGGGACAAAGTCTTTGCATCTAGATCTGTTGATTAGGATTAGAATACTTACCAGGTATGCTATGGCATCAGAGGTCTAAAATATTCTGGTGGAAGTTTGTCAACAGATGTAGAGCAGTGTTTGAGCTTAAGTAATATTTTTATTATTATTATGGTATTGAGGCTGGTGTTTAAAGTAAAGAAGGGAGTAGTATTTGTGATGAGTTGTCTGTATTTACTTATCATTGTTTTGTTTTTTACATGGTCACAAAGTTTTCTATAGGTTTGAAGGTTCTTGGTTGTGTTGTGTTTTTGCGAATCAGAGCCATAACAAATGGTTAGTTTTGATTCTTTTAATATACAGAGGAGTGAAATTATTTAATGCATTTAGAAATAAGGTATACAAGTTGTTTACAGCATCATCTAAAGGGAGTGATACTGCTAAGGACCAGTTAATGGCTTAAAACGTATTGATAAATGATTGTTGGTTGAACTTTGATAGATTGCAAATTATTTTAAATTAATGTTTTTGACCTGATAAGCAATACTTCAAAAGTTTTATGCTGGAAAGTGATCACTTTAAACATCATACAGTGTTCCAGCAGTTATGAATTTACTTGGGTCAGAAACTAGTTTCCAGTCAAGAATAGTGCACTTATCAAAGGATATATTGTATCTAGTTGGGGTTTGTGAATAAGTTTATACTGGAAGATGGACAATTTGAGGTTAAGTTTTGACAGTCGATATTTATGTCAGCTACTATGATGGTTTCATTATAGACACTGTTTGATATCCAACAGAATAAGTGTTCCAGTACAAGAATGTGGAACTAACCCATCCCATAACACCTAGCAGCCATCCAAAAAAGTTTCCAAAGTTTAATACAGCCCCTGAATGTATCAAGCATTTTGCCAAATACAAACTCACCTTCAAAAAAGCCCATAAAAGATCAAAAAAGTTAGGGGCAAATGATGCTCCCATTGCAATGCCATACAACTGTAAGCAGCGTTTGGATTTATAATAAAAGATGTTTTCGAACAAAACTAATTTTAACACAGAAATAATAAATTCAGTGAAAGCAGGATCAAAACTGTTCTGTAACATTAAATAATATCTAAAAGCAGAAATTATTTACCAGGTGTTTTGGGGGCTCTACTTCAAAATATTGAACCTCATTTAACCGACAATCATTTTCACGAGACAAAAACAGCAAAAGCTGAAATACCTGAACAGCGATTTTTTTCCCAGGGAAAGTAAACACTTGTCTAAACTTCAACAGAAAATGAAACAAAGCAAGTGAAACCCACCTAGGTGGGGGCTACGTCACCCACAAACCCCCAACTATATATAAAACCTCCAAGATCGCACTACAATGGTGAAAAGGGCATGCTGGATAAGTGTTTTCTTACCCTGGGAAACATTCGCCATTTGGGTATTTCAGCTTTCACTATTTTCATCTTGCAAAAATAAATGTCGATTAAATGAGGTTAGACATTTCAAAGTAGATCCATTATGGGATGTTTCACCATTCTTACTGCAAGAATTCTGTGACTGGTTAAATTCCAACTGCTTTGGAATAACTATTTCAGTTAATTTTAATTTGTTTGTGGGTCCCTTTCCACAGCTGTATAAAGGAAACGTTTTCACTGATATGGCTATTTGCATAGCTGAAGTTGTCACCCCACACACACACACACACACACACACACACACACACAAACACACACACACACACACACACATTAAAAGGAATATATCTTTTTCACACTTTTTACATATGAAGATAATTTGTAGTGCCCCTGGGAGAACAAAGACACTGGCTGTCTAAAAATTAGGTTTGCACAACATAAGTATGGGACAAGCTTGACTGATTCAGCCGTAAAAAATATTATATTCTTCAACATGATGAAGTATTCATCTAGTGGGACTGACCATCCATGCAAGATACATCAGATAGTGGTCTCCATTTCTCATTGCCTTACATCACAAATTTCATACTTTTAGAAAAAGTACACACAAATGCTGACACTTGGTCCAGAATTATTCTAGTTTTAAGGGGGTGATACCTAGCTAGATAATGTTTGCCTATAAACATGGTAGAAATTTAGCACAGTGGTTTGGGAAGTTTAAAACAATGGTACTTTTAAGAGATAGTCACACATTTTTGAATAACCAACCACCTTGAGGGTATTTTCATATGGAAACTGTAGTCATTGTGGATGAGTATTAAAACTCAGTCTTTTGTCTCAAAATATATTTAGGGTGTTTGACATTAGATATTTTTTAATTGTTAGAGTGATTGTGTAGTATCTTATTAGATGTAACAGCTGCTCCTTTTACGTGGGAGAAACTTCTCACCCTTTGAAGCACAGAATATCATTGCATATGAGTGATATTACTTGTAAACAGAAACAGAGTACGTTGTTTCATCATTACCTCATACATGTACAGTTGTATGCAACTTTATTTGTTATTCACTAAGTACTACCTGGGCAGTTGATCATGTCCCACCACTAAGAATTTTTGGACAAAAAGTGAAGGTCTAGGATTTTGACATTAAAGTCAAGGAAGATGAAACTCAAACGCCAGATAATCTGACTATAGTAAATTAACATAGTTGTCAAGCGTCGTTGGCTGACCAAGTTCACAGATTTATTTATTTATTTGTTTATTGGCATTTGTTGACCGGGAAAGTCCACTGGGTCAGAAACCCATTTTCAGTGGATGCCGGGGAAGAAAAATTCAGTTACAGATCAAACTTTTTACAAGATAATTTTACAATAATAAAACAGTGTACAAAAATTTTTATACAATTTCTTAGTGATTAGTAATACACACAGTAGAAAGTTTTATACAATCTGCTTAGGTGTTAGTACACATACAGTATTTTTAATGGCATTCATTGCATGGAGGGAAAAAGACAGTGGAGCATTCATAATAAAACAGTTCACTTATGCATTTGAATACATGAGAAGTTTAGGATTTAGCCTAATAATGATTATAGAGACAAGACAGTGATTGACATAATTTAACTAGTGTAGAAAAGTCAATCAAGTTCAGAGTATTTACACATTATTACTTGAAAGTGAAAAGAGTCAAACTAGTTAGCATAATCTTAGGATTTGTCTATGGTGGTCTATAGTTCTGGGTACAGGGACAGATTTGATTGTTAAGAAAGTGGCTTTTTAGGATTAATTTAAAGGTTTTTATGGAATCAAGTTCTGTAATAGAGGGGAGTAGGGCATTTTGCTATGGAGTGGGAGTATAACTTTTGTCCATCTCTCTTGTTGGATTTGGATATGCTTAGGACCTGCTTATTAGTAGATCAAAGCTTCTGGGAGGAGATGTAGGATTGTAGGATAGAATGAAGTGAAGGGCAGTTTTCTGGATTGTATATTAGTTTATGAGCAAGAGTTAGTTCGGTGTAATGAAGGTAGTTGAGGAATTCAAACCATTTCAATTCTTTAATGGTCTGGCAGTGGCATGCATGGTTTGGTAGGCCAGAGGCAAGTTTTGCAGTTTTATAGTAGCATGATTCTAGTTTGACTTAGAGATATGTGAAGATTAGTAAAGATGAGGGAACCATAGAGGAGGGAAGGGATTTAGAGAGTATTTGCCCAGTTTTATCTTTGTGGGTTTATCCATGTAGAGTTTATGTCTGCTGAGTTTGCCTAGTTTAAAATGTGTTTTTTTATTGTATTAAGAATGTGTTGTTCAAAGGATAGTTTGTCGTCTATAGTAATGCCCAGTAATTTTGCTGTCTTCACTACTTCAATTTCAGTCTTGTTTTGGGAGTAAATTTTAAAGTCCTGTGGAGGGAGGTTAGATGAAAATAGTAATAGCTTAGATTTTTTTGTGATTTAGTAGTAGTTGTGCTTCATTTAGCCAATTTTCTATAGTTGAGAAGGCATTTTGTGTTATTTTTGGAGATCTGGGAAGTTGCTAGAGGAGGATATGATAGTAGAATTGTCAGCATATTGGATGAGTGAACTTTGTAGGGAGACTGTGTGGAGATTATTTATAAATACATTAAAAAGCAAAGGTCCAAGAATGGATCCCTGGGGGGCTCCTGTCTTATTAACCAGATAACCAGATTAATTGTTTTGGCATCTGACAGACTGTTGTCTGTTGTTTAGATAGTTGGTGAACCAGGTAAGGGTACGTTTAGAGCATCCTAATGTTGCTAGTTGTTGGAGTAGTTTAGTATGTGATATTGTGTTGAAAGCTTTGGACAGGTCTAATAAGACTACTGTTGTCAATAGACCAGAGTCCAGAGCTTTGTTCACAGTATTAGTGAAAGAAAGTAAGGCTGCAGTAGTACTGTGTGCTGGGTGAAAGCCATGTTGGGTTGGGGAGAGGAGATTATTGTCCAAGAGGTGTTTTAGTAGTTTAGTGTGTATACATTTTTACAATATTTTAGATAACGGTGAGAGAATGGACATTGACTGATAGTTAGTTAAATCATTAATATTTCTACCTTTATGCAATGGAGTTATGATGGATTTCTTCCAAATATGAGGGACTGTGGATTCTGAGATGGATTGGTTAATTAGAATACTGATGGGTTAAGCTACTGCATCGGCACCAAGTTTCAAGTATTCGGAGGGGAGGTTATCGGCAGATAGGGAGCATGGTCTTAGTTTAGTTAGCAATTTAGGAAGTAAGTGCACACACAGCCAGGAAATGGAACAGCTCGTTGTAAGTTCACCAAAGCAGATTCAGTAAATCCAGGTAGGCACCAAACGAATTCAAATAATTCCTTTATTCAGAACCACAGAATGATAACACACAAGCGCTTTCGCTCAGAGGAATTCTGAGCTTTATCAAGTGACACCATGCTGTTAAATCAGGTGTCTTATATACCTTGAAAATCCTAGATTAATTGGAAAGCACTGCCAATTAACATTTTAAAGAGACTATGCGCTTTTCCACATGCTTAAAAATTCCATTAAAACAAAATGTATCCAAAAATAGTAATAGAGTATGCTTAAAATAATGCATTAATGCATCTGTTACTGCTAAAAATGTTAATAACATAAAAATAAACAAAACATTATAAACTGTTTCCATAATGTTTAACTTTGTAATAAAACTTGCTGTGTGCAAAAATCTGCACTTCTTTTGAAAATTGAAATAAGATGGAATGACTGGACATACCAACTGTTGTTCATGTAATTGACCTTATCAAGCCACTATTGAAACTAAGAAGGGCAAGACTTTAGTTTGATATTCCCCATACAATTATTTATGACAAGCATCCACACACATGGACATGTTTTTTGTTTTTTTGTTTTTTATTTAATGTTACACGACACAAGGTCTATATTAAGGAATGACCTATTGTATAGCATAGTTTAGTTTAGTTAAGATATAGTGTTTTCTTTTTCCAGCAGAGCTGTCAACAAGGCCAAGAAAAGAAAATATTGTCATACCCACATTAGGCATTAGCCTTATATTACAATTACATGAACAACAGTTGGTATGTCCAGTCATGTTATTTATATATATATATATATATATATATGGATTCACTTTATAATCTCAAAATACTGAAATATCAAATGTCAGTATCTCGAGACTATAAAGCCAAAAAATCAAAATACCAAAACCCCAAAAGCGCAAAATCCAAAATCGCAACTTTTAAACACCCCCTACACCACACAAACACACATACATCTTCCTCCCTACACTACAACAAACAAACAAAACACATACAAACACAACAACACAAATACACGAACCTACCCTACATATAAGCAGGAGGGCAAGCCCCTCAACACCCCCCACACCCCTGTTACTTAAATAAACTAACTCCGAGGTCACACTAAAAAGACAAAGACACGAAACCCACCACTACACAATCTACATTCCCTTCGCACAAACACACATCACATACATACAAATACCACCATTCTCAATACTTACACACTCACACTCTTACCAACATGCCGTAACCTACACCTACAACTTCCCAACAGATTAACATACACTAAAATCCCTTCACAACTGCTGAGTCGACATTTCTGTATTTGGTTATGCGGTCTTTTGCAGAACTGGGCTTTCACTATTTTAGTCTCGAGATACTGAAATTCGAGATTTCAGTATTTTAAGATAGTGAAGTGAACCTATATATATATATATATATATATATATATATATATATATATATATATATATATAAACACACAGAAACACACACATATGTATGCATATATATTTGCAGTTTTCACAGTATCTGTGTTCAAGAGTCTTAAATGGTTACTTAATGACATATATATATGTCATTCTTTGATTATTATTTAATCCATTTCATGGTCATAGGAAGCTGGAACCTATCCCTGTGCTTATTTGGTGCAAGGCAGAAGAACTAATCCTTAACAGAGTACGAACCCATTACAGACAGGATGCACAATCTTAATCACTCTGACAAATCATACACCTATCAGTTACTACAGAAACAGTCATTATAAGATCACCATGGGAAATGTTCTGATCTACTTCTCAGAAGTCCAGGCCAACATAGAGGGACTCTGGCTGACCATGTTCATAGACGACTGAAAGCTGGAAGCCATTATTAACTCCCCAAGTGATGTAGACATCCTACAGAAAGGCCTCACTAAGACCAATGACTGGTGTTGAAGTCATGGCCTTAAGCTTAATGCCAAAAAATGTGTCCTTATCCCCTTTGGGAAAAACTCAGTTCCCACTGAACACTGAAGGGCGTTATAAGAGATCTGGGGACACAGGTTGAAAGCAACCTCTCCTTTGACCACCACATTGCCACTGTGGTCAGAAAGTTCATCTATGTGGCACATCTCATTACCAAGGGTTTTGCATCCAGGAGGAAAGAGGTCATCATCTCTCTCTACTCTTCTCTCATTAGGCCAATCATCGAGTATAATGCCCCATTTGGCATGTACCTCACTAGACACATGCAACAGCTGGAAAGGCCACAAAAGTACCACATGAAGAGGATCCTAGGCCTTAAACACATGTCCTATATAGACAGACTCAAAAAACTCCAGCTATTCTCTATCTCATATCGTCTACTCGTCTAAGAGGCGATCTCTGCTTGACTTACAAAGCTATGCCTGACCCAGCTCTGTTAAAAATACTGCATCTAAAGAAATCCTAATCCCTCCACACTACACATTCCAGAGACCTTAACCTCATTACCACAATCAACAGAACATGCTGGAGGGGCAGGTTCATAACCCAGAGACTGCCCATGCTCTGGAATAGACTTCCCATACATGTCAAGCAGAGCACCTCACTGGCCCTCTTCAAGAGAAATCTTGATGAGGGGATGGGAAATAGAATGTTCACCCCAGGGATCACTCCAGTGGCTCTACTTGATAGAAGCACTGGGAACTAACATCGGGTGGCACAATGCCAGGGCACTTCTATGGGCTAGGCTTGTAAAGGCTCCAGGGCCATTAGCCTAGTACACACCTGTGAACCTATAAACCTATGAAATGTCCTAGGTGTACTCTCTAAAATTAACAAAAAAGTCTTCATTCCTTGAGCCAATACAACTTTTCTGTTGCCTGATTAATAGTGCCAGACATTCTCTTGCTTAAGCTCTACTGCATTTGTTTAACTTAAGCATAGCCATGAGCTATGTTTCTGACATTTGGAAAACAGCACTAGTGGTATCTCTGCACAAAGGGTGCCCTACCATAGACCCTGTGAATTACAGGCCTGTCAATCTAATTTGCAAGAAGGTGGTATGTATCATAGCTGCCCTAGTAAACTATGATATTAAAAATCTCATACAACTGGACTTGTCAAGGACATGTCTACTCAGCTTGGTAAGTGCCTTTAAAAAGGCTACAGAGGCAGTGAGCAGTGACCACTGAGATGACACAGCATATCTGGTTCTTTCAAAGGTGTTTGCCACTGTAGTGCATGCTGAAATTGCACACAAGGTAAAAAAAAAACTAAAGGTAGACCCTGATCTGGTAAGATGGTTTGGAAACTGGCTGAAGGATAGAACTCATACAATTAAGTGGCTGCTGCCACTTCATAAAGTAAGAAAGTAACTCATGGAGTACCACAACAATCAGTACTGTAACCCCTACATTTTAGTATATACTTTTCTAACCTCCATACCACAAACAGTGCCCTATACCTAACCAGATTCATTCATGACTGTAAGCTGGGTGTCATAATCATCCATTCACCCATTTCATCCAGAATCACTTTGGCACACACTAGTTCTTATAAACCAATAGTATATGGAGAAACTAAATGTAAAATAGTGCAGCACTGTCACCTTTGAAGAGCACCCCTCATCTGCAACTAACAGCATAGCCAGTACCCCACTCTAGACAGACATGCTAATCAGGGATCTTGGCACCTGAATTCTCATTCCTCTGACCTTTGACCACCTTGTTACAACAGTATTTAGGAATCCTTTTATATAGCACAACTAATTTCCAAATGTTTTTGTCCCTCTGTAGTCTGCAATAATTAGACCAAACATTGAGTATAATTCCCCTTTAACAAAGTGTGTAATCATTCATATTATTTAGTTAGAAAAGCCTCAAAGATTTCTAATAAAAAGACTGTTATTCTAAGCCTTACACCTATATTCTGTTTCTTATAGACTCATGCACGGTGATCTAAGCCTGGCCTTAAGTGCTGTCAAAGGCCTCACTCAAACGGAGCTGTTATACCTTCATAGGATAAACAACCACATAAACACCCAAACCAAGGATCTAAACCTCAACCAGTGTAAAAGTAAAGCATGTTGAAGGGATGGATTCATTAAGTAATTTTATTTCATATTTTAATGTATTTATTTATTTACTGGGGCAATCTGACTGGACAAGAACCCATTTACAGCAGAGGCCTAGACAGAAAAGCTTATATAAATACATATTATAAGAGTAGAACAGTATCACCCAGAATAAAATACATAAGGACAAAAAAAGAATATAAACATCTAACATATCTATAGAAAATATGCAAAATAAATGCAGCTGAGATTAAAATAAATAAATATGAACAGAAAAGAGTATAAGATAAATGCATTTGTGATAAAAATAAGTATGAAAAGAAAAAATAATACTGGTGACAGAAGGTAAATGGTTCCCTCTGCAGAGCCAAACAAGAGAGAAAATACTGAGTCGGGCATTTTAAACAGTAGTAAAGTGGATAAGAGAGTTGTATGGCAATAGGGGAATCAAAAATATTGATTTAAGGCAGATTAAATAAGGGAGCTAGCCTGAAGAATAAGATGACATTAAAAAATGAGAAATTTTGATATTACCCTGGTGCAGTACAGGAACAGAGCCAAAAGATGGAATTATTTTACTAAAGCATTAAATGATGAATGCTAGGTACTGGCCTGATAGGGATTGAGATGGAGTTCCAAAATTTGACCACTCGGTTGGAATATAAGCTGCACCTTAAAGATGGGCCCCAGGATTCACGAATCCTCCATGTAAGACTAAAGTAGTCTTACATGGAAATGCCAGTCTAAGAGTAAGACGGCAGTGCACCATGCATATTAATGAGGGTGCACTGCCTCAACTCAAAGGCTAACATGGAGCATGCACAAGTGTAGGGGGCATGTCGGACTGCCGAGCAGTCCAAACATCCACACCCCTGAAAGTCTCTCAATTGTGAAATGTCAACTGACATGAGTGAGTCTGCTCAAATGTGTACATACCCAACACTACACTCCCCCACATTCTAAACCCCAGTACAATTTTAAAATGTAAAACTTTTATTTATTTTTTTTTATTATTATATAGCTGCCCGTATTTGCACGTGTTTCCGCGGGTTTGCCCATTGCTTAGCTACAGTTAGCAGTCAAGACATCGAAGAGGATAATAAGAAACGTATATGCAAATTAAGCAAAATAGCAATAGCATAGTGGTAGAACTTTCACACAAAGAGGAGGCATTCCCAGTTCGAGTCCCACCACTCCCCTTTTTATTTTCTGTTGGAAATCTGTATATGAAAAAAATTCCTGACATTTATCATTGAAATTTTAGTAAAAAGCATTGAAATGGCCTATGTAGTAGTGAACAAATTATATATATATATATATATATATATATATATATATATATATATATATATATATAAGAAAGTGAAATAGTTATGCATACTGATGAATGCATAAGTAACGTATCTTAAGCAATGTGAAGCACTGCTAAGCAAAGTTTACCAGTATTAAGCACATTTCAGTATAATTGCTCATAGCTTAGCACTGCTTTAACTAGCGCAATAGCTTTGCGTGGAGCTGCGCATTGCGCCAACTAGCACAAACAGAACATGTTTGTGCGTAGCTGCGCACCGCTCTAACTAGTGTAACGTCGAGCAACGTAGAGCAACGTTGGGCAATGTTGAGCAAAGTCGGCTAAACACAGCCACACCTCCTAGCCGGTCTGGCCAGTAGTAAAATAAAAGGCAATGACAGGCCTCGAACCCGGAATACTGTGCACCATAATCACAGTACTGAACCACTAAGCATGACAGCTTTTCATATGCATGCACTTTCAACACACACATACATATCAATAGATGTTTACTCATTGCTAAGCAGGTGTGCTTTCAGCTGAGTTTCTTCAAAACAGACCAATCACAGATAAGTGCGGGAAATGAGGCATATTTAAGCTCCATAGGCGGGAATACTTGCCATAACTGGTTGTAGCTCCCATCTGCAGTCAGCATGGCTGGTGTTGGAGAGGGCTCTCGATTTTGAGCGCAACGTTGGGGCACTGAGGAGTCAAAAGTAATGGTTTGGCTCCTCATCCATAATCATGAGGAGAGACTCCTGCAGGACCAGTTCCAAGGCACCCAATACAAAGCTGAAGCTGGAACCGTCTAGCTCATGATCTCACCAGTGCCACAGGTGTCCCTCGGACTGGTGAGCAGGTCAGACATCACTACTCAGACCTGAAGAGATGCAAGGAGGACCGACTGAACCAGTGGATACAGGAGGCCCGAGGGAGGGAAAATGCCCCACTACTGAGTAGGTAGCCATGGAATGAAGTATGTAAGAAATGCTATTGTAGTCTATATTATGGATAGGTACGTCTCAATATCACTTCATTTACTTCACAGCTGCAGGTGTCCATGCTGCGAATCAGCAAGCCTATGCAGGTAGGCTGCTAAGGCTGCACCACCAGGCAGGTTAGTAATTATTCTGCATGTATTGTTATATAAAATAAGTGAGAGAGCCTGAAAAAAAGTGTTGTAGCCCATTAATAAAGGTATAATAAGTCTTGAATAATTTCACTGCATGTACTGTTATATAAAATAAGTGAAAGAGCCTGAAAAAGAGTGTTGTAACCCATTAATAAAGGTATAATATGTCTTGAATAAGTCGTCTGTATGCACTGTTGTATCAAATAAATGAGAGAGCCTCTAGAAAAGTGTTTTAAGTCTTTAATAAAGGTATAATTCCTGGAGTGTGTCTGTGTCATTTTCTTTGATATGTTGTTGTACTCTTGCATTATAGAAATAGTAATGTTGTATTAAGCGCTGTTAACACACAGTTGGATAGGCCCATATAAAGTGGATGAAGGGAGTACCAGTAGCTTTTAAGCATATTTACAGTCCTCAAATGTTGGTTCATGCTCAGCATGTACAAGTTAATCTGGCACATGAGTAGCTTGGTATTGTGTTCCCCAGAAATGTCATTGTGCTGGCAGAAATGTAGGGAGCTGTTAACATATAACTGATAATTTCACCTAAACATATCTAGATAAGTATAGGAAAGTAGAGCTGTCAGTGCACCATCTCAGCAGTAGTGTGTCTGAGCAACTCACAAAATATGTAGCAGTAACATCTGCATCCCGGACAGTTTGTATGTCAGATACAGCCCACGTATATAAAGATCTAGCAAAACCCATTTCACGATTTAAGGACAATTGGGTAGTGTAATAATACATGTAGGGGACATATAACTGCAGTTAATAGGAATGTAGTGTAAACTAGAAGGATGTATAAGTTGTTAATGGAGCTGTGTGTGCATAAATAAATGCAACTCCACACCTCAATGGGTATGTCTAATCATAAAACATTTGTTGGGACATATGTCCTATTGGTTTATAAATATCTGCATTTATTTTGATGCATGTGCCCTGTTCAAATACCACAATATTGGTGGCCTGTTGCCATCAATTAAACCTGCATGCTGTTGTAATGTCCACTGTTGCTCTATATATGCATGTGTCATGCTTGCTGTTCAACTGTTGGAACTCTGGTGTGTTGGGTTAATGGGAATACTTCTGCATGCTGTTATAACTAATTGGGAAAGCTGTTGACTGTTACTAACCCATATTTTCATTAAATCCTCCTAAACATAGACCGTATGGGAAGGCCGGTCCTAGCGGACCCACATGTCCCACCTCAGCTGGCGATGGCACCTGGCACCAGCAGGTCTGGTGCCCAGCCTGGGACCTCCTCCTCCATTGGCCCTGTGCCACCTTCGGGTGGAAGCGCTGCAGGGGATGGGATTCGACCCCCCCCCGTGCAAGCATGGGTAGAGGAGGGCCACCTATCACCCTCCATACAGTCCGGGCTGTGGTGCGTAGGGAGATTGAGAGTTCTGTCACTGATCCTCTATGCCAGCTTGAGGCACGAGTGGCGAGACTCATGGTTGAGCCTGCCCCTCCTATGCAGCCCCCAGCACAGCCACCCTCTGGGCTGTGAAGGTGCAGTGGTGACTGCCAATGGGTGGGGATCTCAGTTCCACTGTTGCCATCTGTGGGCTCATGGGCTTGCTATTTCCAAACATCCTTCCCCGTCAATGTTGTTCACCCACTACATGTGTCATATTCTGCCCCTGTATGCATCTTGTTTGTCTTGTCTGTTTACCTCCCCAACCTACATCCCCAAATATATCTACTTCTCCTACCCCACATTTCACTCTCACCTGAAAAAAAAAAGAAAAAAAGGGCAATCTGCTCCCAAAAAAAAAAATTACGCCCCATACATAGCTGCCCATTTTGCACACATGTCTGCTGGACACATAAACTGCTATTTAATTGGCAGTACAACATACTTTGTTGTCCTCACCCCTCTCACAGGGGTTGAAGGTTTCATATTTCCCTCCAAATTTATTGCATATGCACAGCTGTTGCTGTTAAAGAAATGGGCAGCTATGGACCTTCCCTACACCCGTCCTGCACATCCCGAGTTGTTTTCCCTACTGTCTTTCCCTCTTTGTGCCCCTTTTTCACCACTTTCCTATCTCCCCATTTTCTTTTCTTTCAAAGAAACGAGCATGGGGGTTAGTTGAAGTAAGCACTATTAAGCAGTAGTTAGCGGGTTTGCGCAAGTGTGCGCTTGTTTACGCTTAGCTAAGCATTGCTAAGCATCGCGCAAATCCATGCAAACCTGCTTACAACTGCTTAAAAGTGCCTTAGTCACTCTGTATGTCAGGGCCCTTGTTCTGCTCAGCAGCAAAATAAAACACCTCTGCCAGTCTCAAACCCTAGACCTTGTACACACTAGACTTCATGAAATACCACTAAGCCACAGTAGACATACAAGTTGGTGCTGAAATAAATATATCGTGCATCAGAATGAGTGAATGTAAAGGAAAAATAGGAATGCCATAACACAAATCTTGTTCTGTGGATCTTTACCAGCAGTCGTTGTGGAATTGCATTACATGACTGTGACAAGAGAACCAGACATTCTAGCAGGAAATAATGTTACAGCAGCACTTTACAACCCCCACACAGTATCATAGCAGGACAAACACTGGCATATCTGATTAGGGCAGAGGCCATACTTCCCAACTGTGACTAATTTTTAGGGATGTCCCTGATTTTGAAAGAAATTTTAGCTGTGTCCCTCTGAATCCCTCTGAAAAGTACGGATGTTAGGCAGAAAGGTGGGGAATTACACTTAATGAATAATGACAATAAGTAAGAGTTAGACACTGCTTGTACTTTAGAAAAGATGAATTAATCCATATGCTGTGGTTCTCTTAAAGTCTCAACTTAATGTCTCTAATATTTTAAAGGTGTACTTCACTTTTACCTACTTTTCCCTGAGTCTATTCAAATATGTACCTGAGTGTTTGAGAGGCCTGGCAGAGGCAGAAACACTCAGGCATATCAGCTTTTCTGCTGTTACATACTGTGCAAATAGCTTTGGAAGGAGTTCCAGAAGCATACCCTTATGTAGGAGTACAACACTGAAATACCAGGGGATGTAGCCATGTACTGGTAGCAACCAACTGTGACAATGCCATTGTTCCAGTGTTTAAATGACCGGTGTGGTGCACAGACAAAGGATAACAGGCTAACCTCTGGCTACCATCTGGATAGATCCACAGTTGGGAGCTACGCAGACAGACTACTTGCCTTGATAAACTAACAGGTACACAGCAACCCTTTAAGTCCAGCAAGATAAAATTCACACAACAATACATAATGCTCTCTGTACTTCTCCACCCCTACCCAAATGTGCAATATACCTGTGTGTTCAGGGTCTACCAAGGATGTAGGCAGGCATACTCAATACTGAAATTTGTCCAGTTTCCTTGAGCAGCCTGTGCTAATGTCAACACTAAAAAAGCACAAACTGTTCAGAAGTGATTAAATTAATATTCACAGTATAGCAGTTCACAAACAGTTCATGTGCCAAAAGAATACATCTCAATAACTACTTTTGTATGGCAGTTAATTGTATAATTAGAAAAGAAAGTACATACTCCCATGTATCTTGTGTTAGCATTTGGAGGGGTGGGTACAATTCTACACTGACAAGTGTGTACTGGAAGCAGCAACATTCAGGTCTGAGTACAACATTCAAATCACTGGCTACCCCCCTGGCTTCAGATATAAGAACTATACCAACCTTCTGACTTAAACAACGATGTCCACAGCAAACAAGCATGATCCCCATTTTGGAAAGCTGAAAGGGCTACGCCTACCTATGTTAGCAATTTATAGCATTGGGTTGCTATGACAGTGATTACTGCAATTACCACACAGCAGGCTGCATGCAATTAGCAAATGGTGGCCACCAAATGGTGCAGAGGCCATCACATGCACATGTGTAAATACCTATAAAAGCAGGCTGTAATTGCTGCCCACAAACTCAATCACTCTATTGCAGAGACTGAGAGAGAGAGAGAGAGACAGAGAAAGAGAGAGAGACAGTGAAAAGCAAAAGAAAAATGGAAAATAAATACCAACTCATACAAAGGAAAGGTATGTAACATATATATATTTACTGGCATGTAGTAGATGTTTTTGAAGAGTACTCTACATAATGTGAACCATTCATATGTGGCAGCAGTACGTATCTATGCACAGATGTCCTGCTTTACTACTGCCATGGACAATTCAGTGTGTAGCTGTGTGCAGTGGAACATAACTGTGAAATATGTAGCTCAGAATTAAATGTCAAACATCTGATCCATGTTATCTGTGTTCTGCACAGTAGTGTGGACAATGGCTGTTTGGGGGATTAGCGCAAACATTTATATAAACATGGTTGTGACAGAGTAACACATGCATGATAGTCATATTAAAGTTTAGCTTAGCATTGGCAACTGCTGTACCAGGCTAGTATGCTAATCTAGCATTTGTAGCTATATATACCCCCTCTAATGTTACTGTGTGTTCACGTGACACATGTTCATGTTGCAGCAAGGCCCAACAGTTCAGCTGTGAGGTCCAGGGACTTACAACAGTGTGGACCTTGTGTGTGTATGGCACACACACATGGAGAGATATATATATGTGTCATATATATTAACATCTGTATATGTGCATAGAGCAAGGGACATATTGCAACTGTTTGTGAAGGGTGGACATATATATGTTGGTGAAGGTTGTTATGTGCATATTTGTATGTAGGTTGTAGTGTGTGACAAACAACACAGCATACAGTGCTGGTATATGACATGTGGTGGTTAAACACTGTGTGTGTTTTGTTCAGTTTGCAATGTTGCAGCCAGTGAGTCCTGCTAAAGCTACCTGGGCTGAGAACACTTTCAATGTATTTCTCACAAGACTGTGTGATATTATTACATTACTGTATACCTCACATCCTTTGTATAATTGAAATTCCCACCATGAAAGGTGGACTGTATATGTGCCTATATGTATATGCATATGTGTATGTATATGTACACCAATGGATGTATATATGTATATATGTATAGAGAGAGATTCATATATAGTCATACACACCCACATCTACTTGTTGCAATAGATTCTGTGTAAAGTTGACCGAGTGTGATGGTCAATGTCTTGGTGAATGTATCAAAGATGTGTATTTGTGGGATAGCTTAGTGGGAAACTGTTTCTGTCATGATATTATGTGTCCCTGCTTTGATCCCAGCAAAAGATTTGTATGCTGTTACTAGGCAGATAAAGCACTATGGCATACAGTCTGATGTAGTCCCCTAGTATTAACTGGGGTGTGTCATTAGAGGCTAAAGCACTACATGTATGCTTATTGATTGTTACTGATGTTGAATCCAAATCCTGTATGAACTGTAGTACTACTTGAAGCTGTAGGCCTAAACAGCAAAGTATGGTGTATGTCCACATTGCTTGGAACCACTGTTTTGTGTGGTCCCTGTAGTCCTCACAGATTACATTCCTCAGGCTTAAGGTTTTGTAAGTACTGACACACAGTATTGTATGGTACACACGTAAACCTTATCTGGGTTGCCATACCTTTGTGTCTTGCAATTATGTCTGATGTGTGTGTGGGTATGCCTGTAACATGTCCTCTGTCATATGTGTGTTACAAGATATAACTGCATATCTAGCAACATTTATAGATTACTACAGCAGTATGCCACCTATATCCACAATTGTGCACATATTTTGGCCATGGGTTTGCCATCAACAAGTTGTGTGGTATAATGGTAATACTGTAACTGGACTTTACAAACATTGCGATGGATGACATATTTCATGATCTATACCTTCTGTGGCTAGGTGGTGCATTGTGTTGCATACAGTGTACCATGTACATTTGTATAGTCTTATATAGTGATTTTATTTTGTTGCTGTGCAGAACATGGTTTATTATATACAGTGTGCCAGGCACTTTCAAGCAGTTGTGGGGTGAGCACTGATAAGTGGTATTGAAGGTGTTTAATCTCAGTCAGCTAATAGGTTGCTATGTATGGACAGTTCAGTGATATCTGTACTGTATAATGTTAAGTATACCATATGACTTTCTCAGACATATTTTTTCTTTGTCTTTCAGGGATCATGGCTCACCATCATAATCCCAGCTACAGTAGTGCTGAGGATGACATTATTACCAGCTGTCTGATTCAGCACTACAGCCTACTATTCTCGAGAACCAGCCAAGACCAGCATGAGCATACAGCACTGTGGCAAGATGTTGTCTGGAGGGTAAATGACATAGGCATGCATAACCGGACATATGAGTAGGTACGCCATCACTGCAGTGATTTACTTAGACATGTCTGGCAGCGTGCTTCTGATGTCCGTAGACAACAGCTTGCAACAGGTGGTGGGGTTAACATCCACGCTCCCCTCACCAGAGTGGAGGAGCTGCTTCTGAGCTTGGTGGCACCTGCCCAACAACAACAACAGCAGACATTTACCTTGATGGAGGTTGGGGCAACCCAGCAAGAACACATGGAGCATGCAGGTAACATGGCATATCTGTAGACTACTGTTACCTCTATTGGTAGATCATGCATATGTGAGATGTGTACTGTGTAGTTAGAAGATGTGGAGCCTGTTGTTGTGCAATACTGATCATTTGGAACATAATCTGTAGGCCTGTGAATGTAAACTGTTGTACTACTATAAGATTGCAAACCCACAGTAGCAATGCCACAGTTGTCGACACTGACAAACTGTCTCATATCCATGTAGGTCCCTCTGGTGTGACAGCAAGGCAGCAGACACATGCTGGTAAGTGTGTTCTACATTTATTTTTGCAAATAAAAAGTGCATGTCATAGTTAAGGTGTAGGCCATGTACACATGTAGCACACCTACTCATAACACATGCTGTGCATGTTTGCTGTGAGACTATGCACATCTCAGTAATGCGATTAGCTGCCTCAAACACATGCAATACACAGACCATCTCAAACAAATGTGGCTACACTGTAGTGACCATTGGATAGGCAGAGTCGATACACATGCACACAACATACACAACTATGTCATACACAGAACATGTTAACATGCTACACATGAAGTATTCACAAACCCTCTGTAAAGTCACACTCCAGTATCCCAAATGTCATCCACACAGCACACATAATATACCTGAGGGGTAGAGGCCTACCATGGGGCAGTGAAACACACTGCAACACACAACACATTCATGTTAGGCAATGCTCCTTATTGGCCTCCTTACAAACCCATGTAACAACTGGCTGTGAAATGGTGAATGTAGCCATGGTAGTGCAGTTCTGGTACAGCATGATAGGTGCTGGTTTAGGACACATTTGTAGGCTTGAGTGACCACATGATGCTTCATGATGATGGTTTATGGTACTACACCCATCCAGTTATTGTAACCACAGTACTACACATAGCTTTCATTGCTATACATCTCAATGTTGTGTGTGTGCAAACATATGCACCTATAAACAATATGCATACCAATCACCATTTGCACAACCAACACATACATGTCTTGTAATGCTATTGAGTGGCTAGGTCATACGACACACATTGGGTATGTGTGATGTTTAAATATGCATTTGTGTTTTAGCATGCCACGTCATGGATGACACTGGCATGTCCACAATATGATCTACACTCACCATAACTACTGTACATTGGCTATGTGGACCAATGGTAGTCCATCAGTTATACATGCACCACTGATCTTGTGTGTATACACATCATGCATGAACTAAAACTGTGTCCACAATTATTTGCTAAAGACACAGAAGCTCTATTCAGAATTGGATATCTATGTGACACACAAATACACATCCAGCCATGGCATGTATACCTGTGAGTGATGGTGCACAGTACATTAAAGAGTTTTTAATACTTGCACAGCAATGTTGTGTCCATATATATATTGTGTTCCAGGGGGAGGCCAATCACTGAACAACAAAACACATGCATCAAAGCCATGTATACTGTTAGTAACAAGGACTGTCTACACTCGCACTGCATGCTGTTGAGCAACACATGTCCTGCATGCTGACGTGTGATATGACTGTTTGGCTTGTGATACTGTACCCCACTATCAACTGCTATTGAGTATGTTCTGAGATTGCTGGTGGTGTGTGTGTGGGTGTGGGTGTGTGTTTCTGCTTTAGTGAGGAGTGTATTTGTGTGCATGTGTGCATGTGTTCATGTGTGCATGTGTGCATGTGCTCATGTGTTCATGTGTTCTGACATCATGTAAAGGTCTTAAAGTGTGTTTCCTGTTTTACTCTCACAGGTGTTGAGGTTGGGCTGGTTCAGTGCAGCAGGGAACCTGATGTCAATGACACAAATAGTGATAATGAGGATAGGTGTGTTGAGGCACAGGCATGTTTGTCAGGGTCTGTTGTTGGGCCACCAATTGACAGTACACAAGTCTCTACCCCATCCATGCACACAGTCATACTGCCTGTACATCCATCTTCACCAATGCCCTTAGCAGAGGGACAGTGTACAGTCGGCAATGGCCAGGACAGTGTGGTATCTATGGCACATGCATCAGGACACAGCAGCCATAGCCAGATGTCTGGAATGGTACCATATAGGCAGATGTCCAGGGGTTCTCATCAGTGCACTGCTGGTCATCATGCTCCTGGCAGATGTGCCACAACTCTTACAACCACACACATGTTCCAGGCTGTCATGGAGGCACAGGCATGTATGGAGTGGTACACCAGACAGGGACTAAGGGCACAGAGGGCTCATAACACCTCTTTAAATGACAGTATCCATGACCTAGCAGGTGCCATCCGTAATTACACTGAAGTCATTGATAGACGTTGGGGTGAGACATTAGATGTCCTCCACAATGTCATTTCTATGTGTCAGGACAGTGCGGGACAGTTGAGATGTCGACGTGGATGTATGCCAGCAACATCATCAGCTGGCAGTTACCGTGGACGTCCATCAAGTCATAGCCACTCCCGTAGTGCCAGTACCAGCCCCAGCAATGTTGGGGGTGGGCTGTCCCTAGACCGTCCTAGAAGACCACGTGCACGTGGCTCTGGCCACTCCCAGCAGGGACCTGGATCCAGTGTACATATGTCAACCTCTGAGGATAGTACCCAGTCTGAATTAGTACCTGATACTGTCTGTAGCACTCCTGCCAGGCACAGGTCCCATATCCATGGCCAGAGATGGTGATCTGTAAAGCCTGCCAGGTACAGTCTGTAGCTGTCCCACAAATCCCCGTATATGGCAGCCATATGGTGGAACTGTGTGCATGCAGACACACACACACACACACATAAACTAGACACCTAGGGCAAACACATACCCGCACACATTACATCCACATTGGCCCATAACAGTACTCTTGGCCCTCACACACACTCACACACACATGTCAATTGTATGGCTCAATTTAGGCCTCTGGCAAACCAACAACACACCCTGTGCTTATGATGAAACTTATGCCACCTCCTGTCATCTGTAACATTGATGCAGGAACAGGCTAACATGGTGCTGATGCACAGGGTGACTTTATAACAGAATAGCAATGTTAGCATGTTGTCAGCAGTAAAGTGTAATGATATCCTTGAAGGTGTAGCTGAGCAGGCATGATGCATTAAAGCTCTAATTATCAGTGTAGTATTGTTTACACCAGTGTTTATTCCAATTGTGTATTGTCTGCACATGTGCGACTTGGCTGATGTGTGTAGTTTTGTCAGCATGTGTTAGAGAGTGGACAGTAAGTGTGGGATGTGTGCAGCACAGATTTGCAGGTGTACATTTGTGAACATGGTTGAGGTGCACTGTCTGCATGTACATGCATATTGGATACATGGACAGGGTAACATGTCCTGTATTAGACAATGTTAACACTCCATAGTTTCTATTGGTGGCCAGTATGCATTGTACTACACACATTTTGGAACTTGAGTACACGTGTGTGTATGACACGGTTTGACACTGTGCTGTGGGTGATACTCTTACTATCTGTCATTGGTTTGCATTCTGGTAGTATACATAACCTCAACAGCCTGACCATAAACAATTGCTAGATGATGTCTTGACAACTGACACACAGATGTAGGACACACAGTAACATTTGCAGCCTTCAAGTACTATTCTATGCCAGTAGCCAGTGGTATTCACCTGCACTCAGTCCTGGGACCACTCCTGTTTGGCATATAGCTTTCTTAGGTACAAGCAAACACAGTAGGGATATGTCTGGCCACATTTGGCAATGCATACTGTGGGCTATAATGCATTGTCCAGATGACATACACATCCTCCAAAAGGGTATCATACAGACAGATACCTGGTGTCAAACCCATGCTGTAAAGCTATAAGCCAAATAAAGCATAGTCATCCACTTTTACAAAACACAGTATCCCCAGAGTACCACATAGGTAGTAGTCCCCAAAATGTTGAACAGGTACCGATGTATACATAGAACCATGTGTTATGTCATCTCTCCTTTGATAATCACATTTCCAAAGGGTTTTGGAAATCCCTCTGTGGATCACATAAGCAATAACGGGTCTGCATGCATATCCATAAAGGTTGTTGCACACCTATAATAAATAGCCATCTTTGACAGACTTTGCTGCTTTTGAACAGGTTTCAAATATACCTCAGGCATAAACCCTCACTCACACTATTCAATAGAAACTGTAATGAGTGTATGTGAAACGGATGACATAGGCCAGGGATCACTGCAGTGGCTAGGCTTGTCACAAGCATACAGATGTGACCTAAGGTCAGAAAGCGGCAGCACACTCTGGCAAAGATAACAGATGTGTTCATGGAGAAAGCAGGGTTCCCACCTATGAAATAATTGAGGTCACATGCATGTATATATATTTGCCACACAGCTACCTGACGTGTAATGCACATACTGTTGTCATTGTGATATGTCATACAGTACTAAAAGCAAAACTCACATCACATTGACCAACAGTGTCACACACACACACAGTGCAGGATTCAAACCCTTTCCTAACTACTTTATGATACTAAAGCAGTATGCATTAACACGACATGCTATACACATTACTGGGAGCTCTTTATATTTGTAGGATGGTGACATCATCAAACTTGACAAAGATGAGTATACCACTTTTAAGGTGTTTCAGTAGTCTTCAAAAAGGTTGCCCCTCTCCAAGGAGACACACACTCTCATACAGTTGGCAAGTGCAGGATTCCAAACCCCACCTAAGTACTTTATGATACTAGAGCAGTATGCATTAGCACGACATGCTATACACATTACTGGGAGATCTCCTTTCCACAGGTATATTTGTAGGATAGTGACATCATCAGATTTGACAAAGATGAGTATACCACTTTTAAGGTGTTTCAGTAGTCTTCAAAAAGTTTGCTCCTCTGCAAGGAGACACACACTCTCTCATACAGTTGGCAAGTGCAGGATTCAAACCCCTACCTAACTACTTTATGATACTAGAGCAATACACATTAACATGACATGCTATACACATTACTAGGAGTTTTCCTTTCCACAGGTATATTTGTAGGATGGTGACATCATCAGACTTGACAAAGATGAGTATACCACTTTTAAGGTGTTTCTGAAGTCTTCAAAAAGGTTGCTCCTCTCCAAGGAGACACACACACACACTCTCATACAGTTGGTAAGTGCAGGATTCAAACCCTCTACCTAACTACTTTATAATACTAGAGCAGTACACATTAACACGACACACTATACACATTATTGGGAGTTCTCTTTTCCACAGGTATATTTGTAGGATGGTGACATCATCAGACTTGACAAAGATAACTATACCACTTTTAGTAGTCTCCAAAAAGGCTGCTCCTCTCCCAAGAGACACACACACTCACATATAGTTGGCAAGTGCAGGATTCAAACCCCCATCTAATTACTTTATGATACTAGAGGAGTACGCATTAACACAACACACTATACACATTACTGGGAGCTCACCTTACACAGATATATTTGTAGGATGGTGACATCATCAGACTTGACAAAAATAAGTATACCACTTTTAAGTTGTTTTAGTAATCTCCAAAAAAGTTGCTCCTCTCCAAGGAGACACACACATTCTCATACAGTTGTCATGTGCAGGATTCAAACCCCTACCTACTTTATGATACTAGAGCAGTACACGTTTACACAACACACTATACACATTACTGGAAGCTCTCCTTTCCACAGGTATATTTGTAGGATGGTGACATCATCAGACTAGACAAAGTGGTTTACATTAGGTGACATTAGGTGGGCTACATAGAAGGAATTTCTAAACACTTTGGCAATGTGATCATCAAAGGAGAGTTTACTATCTACCTGGGTCCACAGGGCCATAATTACATTCTCCCTACATACTGGATTACTACCTATGTGGTAATTTGTGTGCACTTTGTTTTATCCAAAGGGGATGACTATGCATTTTTTGGCATCCTGCTTGAGGGCATTGTTTTGACACCAGGTATCTGTCTCTGTAAGACCCTTCTGGAGGATGTCTGTGTCAGCCGTAGAGTCGATTATGGACCACAGTTAGCAGTCATCTGCAAACTTGTTCAGCCATACTCCTCCCGTGCTTGCCTGTACCTCTGAGGAGTATCTACTGAATAGGTGGGTTCCCAGGACCAAGACCTGTGGGATGCCATTTGTGAATGGTTTAGAGTCGGACATAGCACCCACAACTCTGAACATGTGTGTTTGATCTGTGAGCCAGTTGGCCACCCATCCTGTGACATAGGTGTTAATGTTCAAGCTGGTAAGCTTGTCCATGATGACAGAATGGGGAATGGTGTCAAAGGCCTTAGTGAGGTCCAGGTGGGCTGTGTGGACTACTTTCACCTCCATCTGTGTCCTTGGTAACTGTTTCAAAGAAGTCAACTAGGTTTAGGAGGCAGGATCTGCCTTTAACAAAGCCAAGTTGGGTAGAGTCCAGTGTCTGGAGGTTCTCAATGTCTCTGTTTATGGGTACCAAGATAATTTGCTCCACAGCTTTGCAGACCAGGCTGAGTAGGCCTATAGGTCAATAGTTTCCAGGTTCTGTTGTGGCACCACCATTGTGGAGCTGGATGACTGTTGCTGTATGCCATTCTTTGGGTACATAGCCTGTGGTAAGGTTGAGTCTGGACAGTGAATGTAGGTGAGGGTGTATTCCTTTTGGGGCTGGTGTAAGATGCAGCCTGGGACACCATCCAGTCCCATTGATGCTGTGTTCTTAGCTTTGGAGAGGGCTGTTTTTACCTGCATGTCCATGAAGTCTGGGGCTCTGCATTCTTCTGGGATGGACACAGGCCCTTTTGGGGGTGATGGGGGGGGGTTTGCACTGAACATGTCCGCCAGGATGTAGGCAATGTCAGTTGGTTCAGTGTATTTTTTGCCATTTTGCAGTAGCTGACAGCATATTTGAGAGTTGCCACCTAAATGTTTGGTATAGCTAACGAAGGCTTTGTGGTTGTTATTCTTACATTCCTTGGCAATGTGTCTTTAGAAACTGGCCTTGGATTATTTTATGAGCGATCATTGTTTCTTCCTAATAATGATCAGTGATGCCTTTCCTTTTGTGAAATTTGCTCTATCATGTGTTCTTTTCCCCTTTCTGTTGCATAGCTTATTTATGGGCAACAACCACCAGATTGGTTTCTTATATTTGGAGGAGTGTGTCTTGGTTTTATTTGGGATGTCTCAATCCATGCATTCCTGTAGATGCTCATAGAATGCACTTGTAAATGATTCTGCAGATTGTATAGCATTATTCTATAGCAAGTGGGCTTTGGAACTTTCCACTTTGGTTCTTGAGAAGTGTGCAGTTTGCTTTTGAAAAAATCTTCACAGTGGTTTCCTTGACTGGGGTTGGGGGGCGGGATGTGGATGTCCGGTGTGATTACTTTATGATCTGATTTTACCAGTGAGGGGTTTATCTCTGTTGTGGAACACTGGTACCCCATGTTGGTGATGATCAGGTCCAGTATGTTGTCACCTCTAGTGGGCATGGTGACCAGCTGTTCCAGGGCGTTTGAGTTTTTAAACTCTAGGAAGCATTGGGCAAGGGACATTATACATGAGTAATTCTCCCAGTCAATGTTTGGGTAGTTGTAATCTCCTCATATAATACCTCACTAAGGCCTTTGACACCATTCCCCAGTCAGGTATCATAGATGAACTCACCAACCTGGCCATGAATCCATACATCACAAGATGGATTGCAAACTGGCTCACAGATAGATCCCACACATTAAGAGTTGCTGGCTACATGTCTGACTCTACACCGGTAACGACAGGTGTCCCCCAGGGTTCAGTAATGGGGTCTCTCCTTTTTGGTATAGACTTCTCAAATGTACATGCCAACACAGGAGGGTTGTGGTTGACTAAGTTTACTGGGAACTGTAAAGTGTTTGCCATAATAGAGTCCCCGGAAGATAGACATATTCTCCAGAAGGAACTCTATGAGACAGATTTGTGGTGTCAGAATCATGGCCTCAAGCTCACTGTGGAGGAATGCATAGTGATCCTCTTTGTTGAAAACAAAATACCCACAAACTACCACATAGGTGTTACCCCCTTAAAAATGACAAGGTGATAAGGGATCTGGGGACACAAGTAGATAGTCATCTTTCCTTTGACAACCATGTTGCCAAAGTGATTGGGAGATCCTATGTGGCCCACCTAATCAACAAAGGGTTTGCATCAGGATCCAAAGAAGTAGTGTTGGCACTCTACTCTTACATCATCAGACCCATTATTGAGTACAGTGCACCATTTTGGATGTACTCGACTTAGCATATCCAGCAGCTGTAGAGACCAGATAGGTACCTCACCAAGAGGATTACTGACCTCAAACAGTTGTGTTATGCAACACAACTGGTAAAACTACATCTGTTCTTCGTTGCGTACTGCCTACTCAGAGGCACACTCTGCCTAACATACAGAGCCATGTCCAACACATAACTGTTGAACATGCTCCATCTACAGACAACAACATTGAGTTGGCCTACACAGTCCAGGGATATGAACCTCATCAGAACGATGAATATAACATGCTGGTGGGATAGAGTACCATCCCAGACACTTGCCTTACTGTGGAACAGAGTCCCAATGTACATCAGACAGAACCCCTCACTGATACTCTTCAATTGGAACCTTGATGAGTGGATGGGAAACAGACAATTCATGCCAAGCATCACATCAGCAGGCCCACTAGAAAGGGGCATAGGGTACTAACTATTAGAACTAGGCCTTGGGAGACTAACCAATGGTGTGGTGAAAGCTGCACAACTTGCATAGGCTGATATATGCCTTCGTGGAGATAGTCTACTACATACCTACGAACCTATGTGACAGGTACATGTCTACAGATAGTAGATGTGTACTTCATTGTACAGTCATGTTGTACAGCAGGCACACGGACCACATACACTGTAATGCTTACAGATACTGGTGGCTGTTATGTACAGTGGGAGAGATGTGCACCTCATGTCTTTCATGTCACTGGGATGTGTGCTGGGTGGGACAGTCTTGGATGGCTCCCTGTCATGGTCACCCTCTTACACACATCTCTGCCCATCCATCTTTGGCTTATTATACTGTGTTCCCCCTACATATATATATATAGGTGCATAGGTAGGTAATAGGCTATCTGCCTGAAAGCATATATTAGTATGGCCAGAGTGTGCAGCTATCACCACCCATGGAGTTAGTTCCCTAGGCCTCTGTGTAGTAGAGCTGATGAAGTGATCCATGGTGTGACAGGTCAGTTTCACATACACTCATCAAGGCTCCTCTGGAAGAGTGTCAGCGAGGGTCTCGGCTTAATGTCAGTTGGGAGCCTGTTCCAAAGCAAGGGAAGTCTGTGAGTTAGTAATGTATCCCTCCAACATGTTATATTTAATGTTGTGATGATGATATCCCTAGAGCATGTGGTACAGTGAGCTTGGGTTTACTTCAGATAGCGCATGTACATCAGTTCTGCATTGGACATGGGCCTGTCTGTTGGGCAGAGATCTCCTGAGTAGACAGTATGCAACAGAGTACAGATTGAGTTAAATCCAGTCTTGTTGCATGGGGAAACTGTTTGAGGCTAGTAATCCTCTTGTTGTGGTACTTCAGTAGTCTTTCCAGCTACTGAAAGTGCCTAGTTAGATTCATCGCAAGTGTGTTGTGGTACTCTCTGACGAGTCTGATGACTGATGAGTAGAGGGAACCTCCTTTGACCAACATGCAAAGACCTTGGCAGTTTGTGGGAATACATAGCATGATTTTCTAACCACTTTGTGAATGTTTCTGGAAGTAGAGATGACTATCCACATGTGTCCATAGATCCCTTATTATCACCTCCATATTCAGGGTGTTGGCACCTATGTGGTATTTGTATGACTGTAGCTCGAGGCCATTATTTTGACACCATATATGTCTGACTGAGACCCTTCTTAAGGATGTCTCTGTTTTCCCAAACATCAGTTATGACAACTTTTTTGCAGTCATCCACAAACTTTGCTAAACATAGCCCTCGTGTGTTTGACTGTATTTCTGAAAAGTGTACACCAGACAGGAGGAGTCCCAGGACTGAGCCATGGGGGACAGCAGTTGTTACCAAGTTGAACAGGAGACCACAATTCTTACCTTGTGGGATCTATCTGTGCCCTAGTTGGCAATCCATCAGATGACATACATATTTATGCACTGGTTGTTGATTTTGTGGATATGACATGTGTCTGAGATGTTGGAAAAGGGCATTTCAAGGTCTATGTGGGGCGTGTGTAGCTCATTTCATTGATGTATGTCCCAGGTGACTGCCTTGAAAACAGTCTAGCAGGTTTGGGAACCATATTCTGCCCCTGACCAAACCAAAATTGGTAGGGTTGGGTGTTTGTAGGCTCACAATAGCTCTGTTTATGAGTTCCATCATGATGGACTCCATGGCCTTGCAGATCAGGCTTAATAGGCTTATAAGACAATAGTTCCCATGGTCTGTTGTACACCAACACTTATGGAGTGTGCCAAATGTTGCTGTAACGCATTCAACAGTTTCATATCCTTTACAGAGGGTGAGTCTCAACAGACTGTTCAGGTGCAGGGTCTGTTTGTTTTGGAGTTCACATATGACACAGCTAGGGAAACCATGCCATCCCATAGACGCCGTGTTTTTAGGTTTGGAAAGTGCTGTTTAACCATTGTATATGTGATTTCTGGGTTTTCACAATCTCCAGGTATGATGATAGAGCCTTTTGTCAGTGAGAGGGGGGTATGTATTATGAGTCTGTCTGACAGGATGTTGGCAATGTCAGTCATTTACAATTTGCACTGACTCAGGATATATATGAGTGCACATTGCTATTTATGACATAGCAGAAGAAAGTGTCATGGTTCTCTATGGACTCCTTCACAGATTATTTTGCCAGAACATGGATGGATAATGTTTGGAGTGCACTTTGTTTATTCATGATACTGATTGCAGGTTTATCGATCTTCTTTGCTTTTTCACTTTCTGTGAACAACTTAAGTACTTGTGGTACATAGTTTGGTCATGATAGGGTTCCAATATATTATATGTGTCTGTTTTCATATAACTGTGTGCACATGGCAGGATTGGTGAATAGTGGCAGGTTCCTGGGGTAAAACATATGCAACTGCCAAAAATGTGTGGCCCACTGCTGTACTCAGACATGGCCTAAGTGTGTGAGCATGCCCAGTATGACCTTTCAGTATGTTGTTGCCTGACATTTGCTTCATTTATTTAGGTGTGTGAGCATGCCCAGTATGACCTTTCAGTATGTTGCTGACTGACATTTGCTAAATTTGTTTGTGTGTGTGAACATGCCCAGTATGGACATATATACTATATGCGTATGAAAAATCAAGTTGTTTTTTACCTCAGGGCTCACCTTTGTGTTGTACATCGACAGGAAGCATGCTGTTCCTGCAGGGCTTCCATGAGTCACTTTGCATAGACTTATCAATATTTCTACATACAGGGGGGAACAGCTATTATTTGTACATTTCTACCCGGGGGGCACACTTGATTGTTACTGTGGGTGTACATAGGATGAGGGGATCATCTGACACTTATACACATTTGCTAGGCCTGCACTGCTATGTCAGCTACTCCATTTCAGTCTGTACTGTTGCCTATCGTACTGGCTTGAGGCATACTACTGTACTACAGATCTTAGCTTCCAATTTCACGTATATTAGTTTGTGACTTCATAGCCTACCCAACCCACATCACACTGCCTGGCCTGCTGTTGTCTGTCTGCATAGTCCTGGGTGGAAGTTCAGAGGGCATGATACAGCATTTGTTTGTGTTTGCATTAGTCTACAATTGTTCTGCTGTGTCTGTGACAGTGAAATGCTGTCATGGCTTAGTGGTTCAGTACTGTGACTATAGTGCACAGTATCCTGAGTTCGAGCCCTGTCACTGCTTTTTATTTTCCGGCTGGGCAGACCTGAATGGTTAAGGAACAGTAAAGCAGGTGTGAGCGTGTTTACCTGACTTTGCCTGACTTTGCCCAACATTGCCCAACGTTGCCCGACATTGCGCTAGTTTGCTCGGTGCGCAGCTCTGCGCAATTGTGCTTAAATATGCTAAATAGTGGTAAAATGTGCTTAGCACTGCTTTATATTGCTTAAAATAGGGCAATCATGCCTTAGGTGGTGCTGCAGGGCTGCCTATATCAGATACACATAGCACACTCCCTATACATGTTTGAAAACAGGTAGTGTCAAGTTAGGCATCCCTTTTATTGTATGTGCAAGTCAGAGAGAGGTGTCATTTCCAGGGTTCCTACTGAGTCAGTGTATGTGCTATGTGTTGCCTCTTTGCCAAGGCCAAGGCATACTGGGCATGCCTCCTTCTGCCTACTGGGGCAGGTTCAGGTTGTTCCTCCTCCGAGTCACGCTGTGCATGTGCAGACCTTGGCAATGGTGGGGGGCTGTTTGGCCCTGCCCCATGCTGTTCCTGCTGCGGCTGTTTTCACAGGATCATATTGTGTAGCATGGCACATACCATGACAATTTGGGTACATGTAGTTGGTGAGTACTGCAAGGCTCCACCAGATGTGTCCAGGTTCCGGAACCATGACTTGAGCATCGCAAACACTTGCTCAGTAATGTTTCTTGTTTGTGCATGTACCTCATTATGGCGTTCTTGTTCGGGTGTGTGTGCATTTCTGATGGGTGTCATCAGCCACGGCTCCAGTGTGTATCCAGCATCCCCCACTAGGTGACCGTCAGGGATGTCCCCATTGGCAAATCTCTGGTACAGCTGCGTCAGATGCCAGATGTGGGAATCATGATAGCTTCCAGGGCAGCCAGCACACACATTCATCATTATGCCCTGGGCATCACACACGACCTGGCAGTTGATGGAGGGGAAGCCCTTGCGGTTGATGTAGACCCTATCCCGCTCACCGGGTGGTGCTTTGATGTGTATGCGCGTGCAGTCTATTGCACCCACTACCTCAGGGTATTCTGCTATTTGGTGGAAAAGACGCATATTGCTGGCCAATGCCTCACTGGAATTGGGGAGATATACATGCTCACCAACATGTGCTGACATGGCATCTAGGAACTGGTGCAGTACCCTGGATGCTGATGCCTGTGAAACCCCCATCATATCACCAGTTGGTCTCTGGAAGGTATCTGTAGCTAGTATTCGTAGGCCAACACATACCTTGATATCCACTGGGATGGGTTCCTCTCTGTTGGTTCTGTGTGTGAGGCATGGTTGGCACAGCTCAACAATTTGCTGCAGGAGGTCTCTGTCCACTCTATAGTGCTCCACTATCTCCAGCTCATGTAGCCCCTAGTAGGTTACCCTAGGTCTGTACACTCTTCTCCGTCTCCTCACTGTGGGTTGCTCAGCAGCATTCACAACATCACCACCCTCAGCACCTTGCACATGTTGGTTTATGATAGCAATAGCAGCCCCTAACATTTTGTCTGACTTAAGCTTTTTAAGTTTTCACTCTTTGTATACTGCAGTGTTGCAGAGTTATTGGGAAAAAAACAGGGTAGACTGCTGTTTGCAGAGTTTAAAGTGCTGGGCTGGGCTGGGGTAGTCTACTGCCTGTGTAATTGGCTGATTCTGATATATTTCACCTGGCAGCTCTGCTAGCTCTCCTTGGTTAACTTCCTACTACTTCTTTTCCTTCCTTTTTTCCTTTCTGTTTCCACAAGGGGCAGCGCTGCGCAAACAAGCGTGCACACACTGTGTGCCCGTTTGCAAAAAATTTCAGATATATCCACGGCGTACACCTTTGGTTTCTGGTTTTCAGCTAGGACAACTATAGACACGCCTCTTGCAATCCTGAACAACTCAGGGCAAACACAAGCCATTGTGCTCCAATCAGATTACAGTCTTTCAGACATACCCCCTCATGATGTCACCTATCTTCTACTCTACTACTCCCCTCCTCCTACACTTACACTCTAGGGACATGGCTCACATGCAGGGGAAAATTGGGATTCACTATCTTTATCCTCATTTGCATAGGATTGCCTACAAATGCTTGGTTACATCTCTCACACTGAGCTCCCCCCCCACCCTTAGCAACCACTACTCAGTGACCATGTTGTTTTCAGCCTGCCATTCACCTGCATGGCAGAACAAGTTTTTTAGTGAAAATGCCCATTTGAGGCTATTTTTCACTTTTATTCATTTTATTTAAAGAGCAGCACGTTTGCGCGCCACTGCGCTACACTTAAACATCGGGAAAAAAATGGATTTTAAGGATTTACAACATTTGCAAATGCCAATGGCCTTATATTTGGCCATTGGCATGCTTCCTCAACTAAATGCATCCTTTATTTGGAGCTATCATAGCTCCGTTTAGATATTTGCAGAACAGTACTCCGTTACCAATGGAGTACATTTCTGCAAATAACACTACTCTTCCACGGACAGGTTAGTGTTTCCTGGATCGCAAATTTACCTCATTTGCATAGCTTTCAGCAGCAAATGTGGTAATTTGCATACCATAACACTGTCCGTGCAAGAGTAGCTTTAGAAGCTCTCATGCACGCCCCTGCTGGCTATTGCTGAATCGCTCAGCAGACATATTGCCTGTCTGCCGTCTTACACTACTCTTAGACTCCGTGCAAGCCTTCGTGAATTCGGCCCAGGGTTTTTTTTGTTTGTTTGTTTTGGGGTTTTTTTTGTTTTTTTTTTTATAAATTTCAAGTAGTTGTTTGTCAGTAGACCAAAGGGAACATTTTGGAAGATAGTGCTGGAGGATATTGTCAATATTTGAGCAGGAGGAAGAGCTGTATATAACTGTGTGCTAGCAGTAGTTGTGTGAATGCTAGGTGGTGGGGTAAGTAAATGATTTAAGTACAGAGCAGTGATGGTTGTGGTAGCATTGACTGATTGCATTGTTCTAATCTGCATTTTCAAATGGACTGTAAATTGATCAGAGAAGAAAAGTTAAAAGATTTGTGTTGGCTACCGTTGTTCTAATCAGATTTCTTAGTGTTATAAAGCATTTCTAGATTTTTGTGAGTTTTATATATAGTTTTGTTCATGGTGATCAAACTTTATTTTATCATCTATTGTTGTACCTAGTTTAGTATGAGAAACAACTTCAATGTTAGTATTGTTTAGAGAAAGGATTTTGAAGTTTTTTCCCCCTTAGGTATGAAATAAAAGTAACTTGTTTTTTCTTTTCTTTTTTTTTTTTTTTAGGATTCAGCAGAAGTTGATTGTCAGAGAGACAGCTTTTCACAGAGTTAAAGACATGTATGGTGACAGTCTGGGGTGGGCTGTTGGAGGAGGAGATCAGACATGAATCATCAGCAAATTGTTTAAGTGATGCTTGTTGAGATGTGCAAAGATTGTTTATGAAAATGTTAAAAAAGGAGAGGACCAAGGATGCCCCATCTTTGGAATAATGTGTCTTCACATATTCATTTACTCTTTGTTGAATGGGTCAGTCCCACTTGGCCAGTGTCCTCTTTTCAAGGGAGAACTGAGGTGATCTTCATGCTGACTATGGGAAATTTGGCCAGGTCACTGGGGAACTTCCCCTACTTTTGTGGCCAATAGGTGGCACTAGAGGGAGGCAGCTGCGGTCAGTATTTTCCAGGATGTAGGAGGAAAGGAGACAACAAGCTGAGAGTGAAGTGATGCAGAATATTGAATAATCATAAACAGATTCTGTAAGAGAGGAGATTCTGTTTACATAGATGGAGAAGGAACTCTAGAATTCCTGTGTTGATGGTGATGATGGATCAAGATGAGCAAAATGAGGAAGCAGGTTGGAGTACCATGTTGGAATGCATGCTGGGAGAGGTAACAGAAGAGGTGCTGCCAGATGAATCAGGAAAAGGAGCTGGATGACCAGAAGGTGCTGACAGCAACTTGGACTATGCTTAGCCAGGAAAGAAGCTAGTTTTAAATGTACCTGTCGCAGGGTATTGTTAGCAGTAAGAAAACTCTTTCAAATGCAGAAATATTAAACAAAGGCAAGAAAGAAGCTGTGATTGAAGCTAGAAGAAGTCAGAACTGATGCAAGGGCAGCAAAACCAAAAAAAAGAAGATAGGTGGCAAGAATCAAAACAAAGAATAATGGCGCTATTAAAAAGTATAACATTACCCCCCCCCCCCCATGGTGCAGACAGATAAAGCAACTCAGAACCCCTTGTGTTCAATTAGTGGGTATGGGAACTAGAGGGAGAAGGGTATGGAGGATGGGAGTGAGGCAGTTTTCAGCTCCCCCATTCTGGGGCAAGGAAGCAGCTTGGCACACCACTTGGGCAACACCCAGTAGGAGCTCTGGGTGGTGAAGCCCATGGAGTCTAAGCTAGAAAGACATGCTGTTACTGTGTAGCAGCGTAGGTCTGAAGCAGTCACATAGGGAAGCTCACCTGCTACTCCTTCAGAAGACTGTTAATTTAAGCATCCATCAGAGCTGCCACTGTGGAGTTAGGAGGTTCTGGGGCTGGGAGGAGAACCCTTGAAGTCCACATGATTGATGTCCTTGGCCAGCTCTCAGTTCATGGGGGCACTAGGGCAAGGTAAGCCTGTGTTCCTAAGTAGGAACAAATTGTTAATTCTGTCATTGAATTGATGGCTGGCAGAAGGAGGTATTAAAAAAGTATGACATTATGGACAGCATTATATTACCTTTGGGGGTTAAAGTACGGGACATAAGGGCATTAATATATTTAACAACAGGCAACATTTATGAAGCTACTTTTGAAACTTTTACTTGAAAAATTTACCAGTGAAGTGGAGAAAAAGGGCTCATTGGTTCTATGGAATGAGTATATTTTCAGAACTTAAAAGTGAAAATAAATATACAGTTTGGAATGTCCAATACAAAGGAGCTCGAGTTAAAGATGTTTCTTGCCTGTTTGTGATAAAGTGCATGAAGTTAAAAAAGTATGGTGAAAGAAATGTTTGGTGACAGGTGAGAGGCATGAGTGACACTGGATGTGCATAAGTAAAAATGCAGCATATTTCAAACGTTATAATTTTGAATCAGAAATGGGGATCAGTGATATATTAGGGATAATCTAGAACATGTATTTTTGGAGGGAATGAGAGGTGCAAGACTGTAATAAAAATGTCAGTGTAGGGCCATGGGGCATACCACACAAGATTGTAAGTCTAAGTGTAGAAGATGCAAAACATTTGGTCATTTTTAGTTTGACTCATCTATACTAGATAATGAAAGGTTAGTGGAAGAACAGAATGTTTCAGAAGAGAGAAAATCTGATGACAATATAACCAAAAATATTGTTGGGGAAAGTATCATGGTGAAATATTTTTATTTATTTTATTTTTGTTAACCGGGAAAGTCCGACTGGACACAGGTCCATTTTCAGCGGAGGCCCGGGGAGAAAAGCTCCATGATACAATACAATATTAGATTAAAACAGTACAAAGCAATTCTTAACATTTATAAGTAGTACAGAGGATCATTTACATGGCATGTGATAACTCTTGTAGAACATACAGTCAGTACTCTAGTAGAATATACAATTAGTACAAATAATACAAATATATATAAAAAATTTTTTTTTCGAAATATTAGTAAATATAAAGTTGTAATACATTTATGCTTTAATCATCATTATCATGAAGATAACCAAAGCTGTATAATGCAGTTTTAAATAATGTTATGTAATTGCTGTAAAGGAAAGTAATGCCAACATAGCCAAGTTCTCATTCAGTTCCATTTTCGACAGTAAAGTAATCTGACATTGTTTTCTTTGTCCGTTTTTGGACAAATGAATCCCTTGGCTTTTGTTCATCAATATCTAAAACAATTTCCCATTTTCACATCAAGTACTGCATTTTTTATGACCTTTACTTTACAAAGATATAGCAAACAATATAGAAGGCTGTGGCAGATAGGAAGTAACAGATCAATTCCACTAGTTAAAAAGAGACATCTAGTTGATCAAGTGCTTTATGCCTTTTTTCTCTGCAAGTATGCAAACCTCTTGCCTAGAAAATCAGTGCCAGCAATTGATACCTTTTATGCAAAGAAATTATTTTTCATTCGATTACTAGTTTTTCACTTCATGCTAAGCAGACGAACTTCCATATGCCATGAAGTATGAAGTGAACATTTTTGGACAATACATTTTACTCTCTGTATCTCTCTCACATTTCTCTTAAGTACATACTACTGATACCCTTTGAGTATGGTTCACCGGGTATCAGTACAGACCCAGTATCATGCTCATTATCACTGCCATTTTACAAACTGATTCTCTCTGTCTTTATATAATTACAGAAACACAGCTTCAAAACTGTGCATACCCCTATGAATGGGACCTTATGAAGGCCTAGCACCCTGGTTTCACCTTATCCTGACAGTGGTCTATTACACATATTTCGTCCTGTGCACCTCTATATCCTGCTGGAAACTGCTGCAGTATTAGTACATTTTATATATTTTTAGGTCATTACATTTACTAAATGTCTTGCATGTTTCTGCATTCTTTTCCCCAAACCCATTATGTAATACAGTACAGTCGATTATCCAAACTAATTGGGACCTAGGGTAGTTTGTATAATCAAACTGTTCGTATAATCAAACATACATTGAACCAGACAACAAAACTTCCAAAATTTTGTTTCTTTCTGCATGCAGGGAATACACTTTCCAACCATTCATCGATTCCACCTGACAACAAAGAACACGAGTGTGCTACAAATTCAAAAAACATGCACAAGCGAATACATATAATGTTTACATATTTAGAGTTTATGATTTTTCTTACCTTCCTTTGGAAGACTATGTTTGGACAACTGGCGTTTTGGATAATCGACTCTCTACTGTACAGCCAATGTGGTTATTACAATGGTAAAAATACAATTTTTTTATAAAATCAGTTCTCCAGTTTCCCTGTGTCCATCTTGCTTTGTCAATCTTAATAATAGCTCTCTGCTATATGGTCTAGTTTAATTTTTTGCAAGCTGCACATTACTTTAGAATCTTAGCAATATATCATTTAATAAAATGTAGAACTGTTACATACAATTACTGTACTTGGGGGATCTTGTAAACTTTCTGTGTTAAATACTCCACAGTTAATTTTTTCCAGTTACCTGATCCAAGATGTCTTTATATTTTTTAGCTATCTCATGGCCAAGTAATTTTTGTCACACGTTTTACTTTGGTTACAGACTGAAATAATAATAATAATAAAAAGAAAAAGAAACACAGATGGTAGGGCTGCTCTTTTGTTGAGTAGAACAAACAGCTGCAGATGTTAAAGAGCAAGGCAAAAAATAGGCGCGATAATTAAATAATGGCTAGAATACATAACAATACCAGCAAGAAATGCAAATCAAATCATGAACAATGCCTCTTAGTGCATTAGTTAAAGATTATCAGCTGCCATATTTGTCAAGTTCTTCATGCTGTTGAAATGATGACTGATTAATGCAGAATAAATGTAAAAAGAACAAACACGAACTATTGAGACAAATGTATTACCCGGTATGTTCACAGGATTCGAGCCCTGGCCCTGTACATCCCTGAGTGCAGTTGGGATGGCACAGGTGGCAGACATTGTGCTCATCAGCATGCTTCCATATCTGAATGTTGTTCTCTCCCATAATGCCTGCTGGACAAGAACTCACACAATGAGGGCCATCTTTATAATGAGCACATTTAGTGCAGTTGCCAGAATCAGGTCCATTGCAGGTCTTGGTTCCATTTTGAGGTAAGCACTCAGGATCACATGGAAGGCATCTACCATCCTTTTCAAACTCTCTTGGTTCCCCATGAAGGATATTACACTGCTCCACACATTCCTTGCCTCGCGTTACATTTAGGCAGGAGAGGCACTGACTAGAACCTGGACCCCAGCATCCGTCAGAACACTGAGGGTGACAAACTTGGTTGTTCCGATTGCACAACTGAGGGGTACTATTGTTCATAAGCTTCATATTCTGCCTTGAATGCTTTACAATTTTATTCCATGGTAGTGTATCGGCATAACAAAGATTTTTATTCCTTGAGATTGAAACATCACCATCACTAATTTCCCTCAGCGAACGTAATCCCAGAGATGAAATGTTCACGTTTGAAATGGCAAGAGAATAGCACAAATGCTGGGTCCGACCTCGTATTATTTCTAAATTTTCAAAAATACTGAGATCAGTGAAATTAGCAGGCCAATACACAATCATCAGAAATCCTGTTATTTCCTTCAGTACTTTAAAAACATTCAATTTATGAAGTTGCAGAGGCAGGGTATTTGTGTGCATGTCACCAGTAAATGTAGTCTGCAAAATGATGATATCTCCATTGACTTTAGTACAGTTTTCAAATGTGTCAATGTTTGATGCGTTTATAGATAGAACTCCTAGCAAACTACCCATTCCAATTCCATTGCAGTCTTTTGGGCATGGCCCATTACATTTTTTGCATTTTCTGATATTGTTCTCATGTACTTCATTTTGTTCTGGACCACGGGTTCGAACACATGAGCCATTGTGATCAACGTAGTTATATGGACATGCCTTTACACAGGTAGCTCCAAAACTATATTTTCCTCCCGGGTTGTCATCCAGCTGAAAGGTTTGATAATTATAAATCATCAAGGGAGGGCATGATTCCTTGCAGGTATCTTCATCCTTAAACATACGACATGACAGGCAATCGTGATCTCGTGGTCCTCGACATCCAGCAGCACACTGAACGTGGCAGCAGTCGTTGAGCTCCCGTCCCCTGCAGCGGCCAGGACACTGCTGAGCACAGATCAGTTTTGTCAATTTCTGACAGTTCTCTGGGCCAGGACCCCAACATGAGTTATTATAGCAGCTTGAGTCACATGCTGGACAACTGGCTACATTTGTTGAAAAGTTTAGATTCATCTCTGGCCTCTTGCTTTTTTCTGCAGTCAAATCCACAATGTCATGCCACTGGATTGTGTTTAAGTAACAAAGCACTGGGTTGTTGACAAAACTTACACCCCCGTTGAGGATTTCTGCTAGACTGTTGAGACGCAGTTCTTGGAGACCATGCGTTTTACCACGTTCACCTTGTATTTCATAGTTAAGTATGACTACCAAGGCATATTTGTCATAAAGCTTTGCTCCTCTGATGATCTTAAGATTGTTAAGAGGTATTACCTCTACAGTGTTAAGTGCAATCAGGACATAGCCAGATACCTCTTCAATGGTCTCGAGAAATGATAAATTCACTCCTTCTTCCAAGTGTGTTAGTTCCAGGTTGCCCAGTATCACCTTGCAGTTCATAAAAATTCGTTTGATCGCACCGTAATGTTCCTTTGGTGATCCCAGTAGGCTCAGTTTGTTGGAAGTGCCGTGACAGACTTCCTTCTCCTGGGCACTGACAGCGGACACAATCGCCAGGAGTACGACAGCAGCACAGGGATGGGTCATTATTCCTCCGTTTGTACACGGCTTTACTTTGGGGTCTTGTTTCACTTTAACGGTCTCACGCTGCTGCCTCATTCCACATTGGAAGGGAGCTTCCCGATGACTTCACAAATGTTTCTTAAGGTTTAGTAAATCTGTTCTAACTCAACTGAAAAACCATGAAAACAGCTTTGTAGAAAGTTTAGTAATCCTACAGTTTTTCCACAGTTCCGAGCTGGTCAGGGCTCGGCAGTACTAAAGAGAGTAGATGCAGGACAGCAACGCTCCTCCCAGTCAACGTAAAAACTCCAATCCATGCCAGAACCAGCCTTGTGGGCTCAGGTCGTTGGAAGGTAACTGGAAAAGAAAATATAACTAATGCGGGGAGGATGATGGAAATGAATGAGTGGGAGAGGTAACAGAGGAGGTGCTGCCAAATAAATCAGGAAAAGGAGCTGGATGACCAGAAGGTGCTGACAGCAACTTGGACTATGTATTACTGTACAAGATAACAACAGATATGCACTACTAGGAAGCAAAGAAAGGGAAGAGGGAGAATTTCAGACAGGAGAAGACCAAGAAGGCAATAATAAATCAGTTAGAGGAATTGTTGAAGAAAGAGAAAACTAAAAAAGTAAAAACTGGAAACAAGGATGCAGAAAAATAATTGGATAATTTGGAAATATTAGCATTAAATGTAAATATAATTCAGAATTATAAGTGTGGGGGTAATCTGCTTGTTATATATGAGATGAGTAAACAAAGAAAAAAGGGAAATAACTGAGGCAAAATGGGTTAAAAATATATGGTCATTGGGGCGTGATTTGTGTTCAGGAACAGGATTTTTTTTAGTGAAGAGATAAAGATATTTGATGTGATGGATGTGATGGTAGTAGTACCTGGACGACTAGTGATATGTGATGTAAGGAAAAGGGATAGGTGTGTAAGGTTAATTGTAGTTTTCTGCATACACTAATAGGATGGGGAAGTCTGGGAGGCTTTAACTACAGTTTGAGAAAGGAGAGGGTAAAATAACCCAAAATATTAAAGTAAAAACATAAATTATAAGCCAGTGAATACTAAAATAGAAAACAAGGAGAAAGGACACATAAAAGGGTGGACGTCTGGAACTTAAATTGGTTATGTGGTATATTCAAAATATATGAAAGAAATAACCACATGGGGTAGAAATGGTTGTTTTCATATCATAGGGTGATATGTGTTAAAATACGGGATGACAGAGAAGTAAAAAAAGAAGGGAAGTAATTAAAATATTGACTGGAGAGATTATTAAAACAGATGTGATGAAGCGAGGACATAGGCTTTTATGATGAAGCGAGGACATCGGCTTTTATGAGAACAGCATTATGACAATCAGAATACATTATGAAAACTGGACAGTTTGGAGGAGTACTTATAAAGAAAAAATACAAGAAATTATTACTTTTTTTATTGTATAACAAAGATTGAATCAAAAGAACAGGGGAGTATATAATGAAATTAAAAAAAATACAGAGACCCTGATTCCAAAAGACTTGCACTCAGTACAAGTGACCACTTACACTGGGAGCAGGCTGAGAGCAGGTGTTTTGGAATCTGGTCCCTGTATACTATATAAATCTGTCCTTGTAACCAAAGTATGTCACTTACACTGGGAGGTCTTTTGGAATCAAGGCAGACTTACACTGAGAGCAATTATTTTGGAATCTCACCCAGAATAAATAAATCAATGTGAAGACAGAAGAAGAGAAATAGAAAAAGAGATGTATGAAACATAGAGAAAAAGGTTAAAAATATGTTGTTTAGGCAAATATTTTTTAAGGAAGCAAGATGAAGTTTCACCATGTTAGGGGAAAGAGGAACAAAAGACAAGGAAGAATGGATGTAATGTCTGAAATAGAAGGAAATATTAGATATAAGCAGAGAAAAATAATAGGAATTATGGAAAAATCTGTGATTAAAATGTATAAAAATGAAGTTGTCTAAGAAGTATGGATTGTAAAAAAAAATATCTGGAAATACAAATAATTCACTAGAAAAGGATATTACTATGACAGACGTTAAGAAATAATAAAATAAGGGATAGAGAAACTGGCACAAGGAATAGATGGATTAGGTTATGTATCTGGGTTCATAGATTCTTATGAGGCTATTGATCCATGAGGATCTTTTGAAGCCAAGCCATACAGTCCCTTGACATTTTTAGCACTTATATTTTAAGTATGAATAACCCAGAGATGAGCAGAACATTTACATGTTGCCCCTATCCATAAGGGACAAGGGTGCTATGCCAGGGATAAATTTGTAGTTACCCATGTGTTCATCCAAACTACATTATAATATTGCAAAATAAGTACTTTGTGATGAGGAAGCAGATTCCAAAGGCATGGTATTCTCTGTGATATGTATCTATCCCTCCAACATGTAATATTTATGTCACAAAAGAAATTTAGATCTCTTGAGTGGGATTGTATGCCCCCATTGGTCTTGCAAATGTGCAGTAGCTCTAACAGGATAGGGTCTGTTGAGGCACTGTATGCAAGGCAGAGATCACATCTCAGAAGCCTATATGACAACATGAAGAAGGACAAAGCTTTGAGATGACCCACATATTTTTTTATGACTTAGGCCTTTTTTTCAAGTAAGAAAATGCTGTGGTATTTCACATTGTGTCAGGTGTTTGAACATATATGTACCAAAGGGGGACATTATGCTCAATGATCAGCCTGGCCTAATGAGTGTAGAATACAGTGAATGATCACATCCCTGAACATAGACACCATACTATTAGTAATTAGCTGTGTAATAAAAAGACTTCCTTACAATGGAGGACATGTGGTGATCAAAGGACAGTTTGTTTTTGGCATAGCTTCCCAGGTCCCTAACTACTGGATCAATTTTCAGAGGTGTGTTGTCAATTGTATAGTTACAAGAGACTTCTGGATTGCCAAAGGATACTATTATATATTTCCTGACATTTACTTTTAATCCATAGTTGTGATACCAGATATTGGTTTAAAGAAATGCCCTTTTGGAGGATATTGGTGTCCTTTGGGGAGTTTATGATGACACCAAATTTACAGATATATATATCCTGGCATCACCTGACAGCTGTCATATTTACCATCCCAAAAAAAATCTCACTCTTCAGCTCCCTCCCATAATTTGTATTCTCCTGTTATGTTCCTCTACCAAAACTACTGCCCTCTCCAGTATTGCTTATGTGATTTACTACTTGGAATATCAGTGCACAACTCTTTTTGTTTTGCGCCTGCCAGACTTCCTACCTACATTTGTCTCTGTAATTTTATGTTTTACTATCATAGGTAGAGTGCTAGATCATGGTCAAATGGGGCCCTAGGCAGGGTAATGAATCGGGGCCCCCCATACACAGCACCCCTTCCCAGCCCCCCTCCCATAGCCATTCCATTGTCTCATTACTTGGCTATTTCTCCCCTGTTACTGTTCAAACTTCTCAGTGTGCATACTGTTTTCTTCTTTACTTTTTTCAGAAATTACAGATATTTGGATTTAATTTAAAACTTTTATTTAAAATTTTATAGCAGAAACACTGGTAGACATTTGCAAAACAAAGCAATACAATCTCACAATGAAAATAGACATAGCATTAACAATAAACTTCTCTGCCCTTGAAACTCGTGTTCATTGAAATGGCATTGAAACCCACATTCAAAGAAAATGCACTTGCCCAGTGGCAGATAAAGTTTACCTTTGGGCTGTTTTCAAACCACAGGCCCCATGCACACATTTTAGGACCATGCATACATGCATGTGTTCTTCAATTCACCCTCCTGATTGCATTAAGTTATATTCTTTGTATAATACAGCACCACTTGTTAGTGTCTTTTAAATTTGTAGTTTTGAACATTTTTACAGTAAGCAATGAGGCAAACCATATGAACCAATAATGACAAAACTGCACTTTTCAGAACATATCAACCATAAAAGACCATTCAAACTTCTTTCATTACAATCCACCGATGTCAGTCAATATAGACAATCTCTGCAGAAGTAAAAAACATCTGAATAATATTGCAATAGGGAATGGATGGCAAACTGACAACAGGTTCATAGTTATTATGCATCTCATCCAAAGGAGGACATGTTCAGGGCTGCAGCACCCCTTCCCCCCTTAAAGTACAACACAGTATCAGTAAACCATCTAGATGCTGTGGGAGTAGAACCCAGAGCCTTCTGCATCAAAAGCAAGTATACTACCTGTTGTGCTATTAACAATGCTTTTAAACTCTATAGCACAATAGTCATGACCATTTGTTAAACAAAAAAAAAAGAGTTGCACATTGAAAACAGACTTAGCATGAGCAGGAGTAAACTTCTCTTTCCTTGAAGCTCACAATTCATTGAAAATGCACTGAAGCTCACAATTCCTTGAAAATGCAGTGAAAGTCATGTTTTAAGCAGCTTGGTAGTTAGTGTAGAGGATTCAGGCTGTTGTCTCCTGTAACTATGGTAATGGTTTGAGCCTGAGCAAATTAATCTGGCATCCATAACTAGAGCATTTTATACACACACACACACACACACACACACACACACACACACACACACACACACACACACACACACACACACACACACACACACACACACACACACACACACCTACTTCTACCTTCCGTCTGTACATGCTGGTTAATTTCGTGGAAGGAAGATGCAAGTCCAGGCAGCAAACATGTTGTCTACATTCTGTGAGCAGGAGGCAAGCAGCAGAAATGTCTTCTAGTATTTAAGTTCCGCATATGGAACAGAAAGGAAGAAGCAAGCAACAGGTGTGTGCAACTATGACAGACACACGGACACAGAGGATGTTCTTAAGAATGCCCTTAAAAAAATTTTTTTTGTTGTTTTAATTAAAAAAGTTAATGTAAAGGCCAGCAGGCTCCCACGCACCCATTGGTGGCCCCCTTTCAGCCAACTGACAGGCTCTACATAGGTATCATTCTCTTGCTTGTACATTGCATTGAACTCATATGTAGAAGTGGCTTGTTGCTGTAACTACATATATATATATATATATATATATATATATATATATATATATATATATATATATATAGGTCTACTTCATTTCACTGAAAGCTACACAATTCACTGAAAGATCATTTCACTGAAAACTCATTTGACTGAAACTCATTTTGTTGATTATATATGGCCTTTTCCCCACTGTAGTCCAATCCTGGAGTTAGTATATAAAGTAAAGGGGGTGTGGTGGGCTCATCCCCCCACATTGTGGTGTGTGAAGGGCATAGCTCTCCACAAAGTTTGGTTATATATTGTCTTCTGGAAATATTCTTTGGAGTTATAAGTATCCATGTCTATGGTTTTAAACATTTAAAATAGGTGGGGGGCTATGACCCCCACATCCCCCAATGTGGGGGCTGTGACCCCCACACCCCCCTTATTTTATATAGTGACTCCAGGATTGCACTACAGTGGGGGAAAAGGCCATAAATAAGTTTCAACAAAATGAGTTTTAGTCAAACGAGGTTTCAGTGAAATGAGCTTTCAGTGAAATGTAATAGACCCATATGTGTGTGTGTGTGTGTGTATGTATATATATATATATATATATATATATATATATATGTGTGTGTGTGTGTGTGTGTGTGTGTGAGGGGGGTATCTGTCATCTTAATATAGACTTTGCTACTTGTTTTCTCCTAAACCTAAGAGTTGTCATGATATTGGGTTCAAATCTTACAAAGAAGTCTATTTGTCTTTTTTTCATACAGATGTCTGTATAAGACAATATTTTCATTGCTTTTTAATGTACTTAATGACTCTTTGTGAAACTTCTCTCTAATGGTCTTTAAAGAGTAAGGCTCTTTTTTCTTGTCTACTATGTACTGTACCCAAAAGGCCATAACTGATGTAGTGTACTAGTACTGGATTTGCTGCTCATCAATCAGCAGATTTTAGCCCTGAACTAAAACTACAAATGGACAACTGCATGCTAAGGGCAGGGCTCATCAACATTCTTTTGTCTGGAGATACCTGAGTGCAAGTGCCACATCCTGATAATTCAAAATCTTGCTTGCACATGTGTACAAATCAACACAAAACAGAGCTTCATGAAACTGTTATTCACTCACACAACAAAAAATTTGCTTATACAAAAATGAAAAGATATGCTTTGTACAGTTCTGAATTTTTCAAGTAAAAGCTGTAAGCTCAGTGCCATTCCACTGGTGCTGGTACAATGAATTTGCCAGTTAGCAGTGGCAAACTGTGTTTGAATGAGAGCTGAAGGTCTGGAAGGGGAAGCTGGGTGCAGTCATTCCTTGGTAGTAGCTTGGTGGAAACCAAGGGGCACAAGTAGTTGCTCGCTCACCTTGGTACTGATAGTCATATAGGTGGGATCATGAATGTGGAAGCATGTGTGCACTTTAATCACATGACTAGCTACACATGAAGTGCTTATGAGCATTAGGGATGCATAAGACAAATCTCAGTCATCACTGTATATGCTGGCTAACGTGTCTTATTATCCCCACTTGCTTTCTTAGTCAGCATATGTAATTGATGAAGGGGACAATGATAAGTTACACGTGATGTCTGAAAATCTGAAGATCAGTGAAGACCAGGGAATCCAAAATAACCATAAAAAGCTACTGGATCATCTAAACTGAAGTAGAAGAAGGTTAACCATTTTACTTCTGTAATGTAATAAATGTAGAAGTGCTAGATTCTGTATTTTTGAAACACCTTTCAGGATTTTTGTGATCCACACTGGTAAATCAGCTTAGTTCAGTTCTGTAAGCATGATTATAAAGGTATTACTGAGTCACTCTGTTAAAGAAAGTGTAAATAAACAGCACTTCTTTGTGGGATGTAGAACAAACTCAGGGTAATGAGAAAGCAGTCTAGACCGTTAATAGGAAGAAGTAATCTTACCAGCAGAAGGAGTTGATTCTGACCAAACTGTAGCAGAAGGACAAAGTGCTAAAAGTGGAAGATAGCAGAGTGTTTGTGGATAATGACTACTCATTGTACACCAGACAGAAGAGAAAAATGTATTCCATTATTCAGGGACTGTCTAGAAGCAGGTGTGAGATTCAAACTGCTATACTCAGCTATCTTCAAAATATTTTCCCTGGAAGGACAAAGTCATTTTTTTGATGAAGCACATGCTAAGGAGGAAATAAAAGTTTGTCCAAAAAAAGTGAGTAGTGAAACAGAAGTAGATTCTGCTTCTTGTTCTTCTGGTAATGAAGACCACAGAGAGACTCTACTAGTGAAACCTTTTCCAAAGTTTCAAAAAAAAAGAGTTGACTAGAAGAGTTGAGAGTACATTGGAAATGAAGCAGAGATAGGATTTGGGAGATGGAGATGAAGATGAACAGGAATAAAAGCAATAACTTGGAAATTAACAAATGTGGTATTACAAAGCAATAGTTATATTTGTGAAATATGACAGAACAAGAAAATCTGGAAATACTGGACTTTTTTGGACTTTGTTAAACTTGTAGGGAACTCTAAACACTATACCCTACCTCATGTCATTAATGTTCGGAAAAATACTTAGGAAAAGGAAAGAGGAGGAAGAAAGTTAACTGCAACTATAAGTAAAACATTGTTTTCCTTAATGATACTATTTAATACTGCACAATTTTTTTGCATCCTATAAAGTAAAGTTTTCTTAGTTATTTTTAAGTGTAATGTGGATACGAATGTAAATAGGTGCTCCTTTTTTCTTCTTTCTTTCTCCTTGTTCAGTTTTAAGAAATGTTGGCACTGTAGTGTATAAAAAAAGAAAGAAGAAGAAAAATCTGGTTAAAAGAGCATGACAAAAGTAAAATTAGTGTGTGTTTCTTATTCTTTCTTATTCTTGTATAGGGGGATGACTGGATTAAGTCCATTAGCTTGATCTAGTCACACATTTTAAGAGAAAGCAAGTAAATAAAAAAATATTGAATATTATAAAGCTTTTTTCTAGTAAATAAATGTATCCTTGGAGTTGTGTGTCTGGTTCTCATGTCTCTAGAAGACAATCTGATAAGGAGAAATGGCTTGGAGATAATGTTCTTCAAAAGCATTTAAGTGTTTTCCCAGCTGCTACAGCTACAAAGATAAGACAAAACTAGACAGCACTAAGAAACACAGACTGCACCATGTGTCTTACCATGGATAACCCTTCTTTTAGATTAACTCAAGTCTATGAGTGCCTGTCAGTTTAGAACATATTTTCCTATTAAATTTATAGGTTTTAGGGGGTATTGGGGGTCTGTTTTTTGAGGGCTTTCGATAAAACAAAAAGTTTAGTAGGATGTGACAAAGGTTAAAATGGATAAAAAACAACTGTATAAAAGATCAATCCGCTAAACAGTGTATTCATGTAAAACAAAAGCTATACGTAGACATTTAACAAAAAGCTGTTATACATAAAAGGTGGGAACAATAACTTTTTAAGACAATGATGCTTTCTGTAATGTCGTTAAATGCCACTGGTCTCACAAATAAATACAAAAAAGAAACAGTAGTGAACTATATTAAAAAATGTAGATGAAAATATGCTACAGGAGGCACACTTGGAAAGAAATTAATATGGGAATTTGATAAAGAAAGGTTTTCAGGATGGTTATTCAGCAAAATACCTGGGGTAAAGGAAAACAGAAGGACTTATATTACTTGCAAGAGGAGCTTCAGTAGTGATAGAAGAGGATAAAAAATAACAATAGTGGACATGTAGTACTAAGAAGCTACTGGCAAGAGAGGAGGATTACATTGGCATGTATTTATATTCCACCTAAAAGTGTTATAATGTATCTTAAGAAAAGTCTGGGAGAAAAATAGCTTTCAGCAAGGAATATTACTTATAGGTAGGGACTTGAATTTGTGTTGCAACAGTGAAGATATGTCTGGGAGGCCTAGAAGGGAAAATATAACAAAGGAGGGTAGATTATTGAAGAAATTTATGAAAATATTTGGCATGTAAAATGTGACTTCAGTACTAGGAGTTTGGAATGAACTTACATATCATTCCCCAAGTACAAAAACTGGGCTAGGATAGACAGAATTTACATTTCACAGGGACATGTACATATAATTGAAGCTATTGATATGCACCCAGTAACTATTTTAGATCATGTGCCAATAATAACTACAATAAAAACACAGGATAGTGAAATAAAAATGAGACGCTGGTGCTTTCCCACCTATCTGATGAAAAGAGAGGAATTTAAGGAATGGGTAGTGGAAATTATTCAGCTATTAGAGAAGATAGAAATTTATTCTGAAAATATAGCTAGGAAGTAGGCTACAATTAAAGACTAGTTTAAAAACAGGGTGAAAATAAAAGAAAGGGTGACATAGTTAAGAATTAATAAGAATTATTTAGAGGGACTGACAAATGATAAAGTACTGCAAAATAGGAGGAATTACACAGAACAAGAAGAAGATGAGTTACTGCAAAATGCTAGACAGGAAATAAGGAATTACCTCAATAATATGCATGAGTTTAGAAAGATTGCTGCTAAGCAACTGTTTTTTTGATAACTTTTAGCATAATCACACAGGCAAAAGAAAGTAAAACAAGCTGTCTCCAAGCTTAGGAAGCCTATAACAAGGAAGATAATAAAAGACCCTATAGTAGTATTAGAAATATTTCAGAAATTCTATGAAAGTCTGTATAAAGCAGAGAAATATGGAAATCAAGAAAATGTGCAAATGGGAAATATTTATGGAAGAATTAAATATGCAAGGCTAGAGACAGATGAGGCTCAATTACTAACAGTTAGGATAGGAGGAGATGAGCTAAAAATGGTAATGTATAACCAATTTACAGGAAAGTCCCCAAAATAGAATGTATTCTTGTGGAAGTTTGGAATCTAGGGGGAAAAAAACTGATAAAGATATGAAACATTTTAACAGTATTTTTAAGAGGAGGAGCATTACCAGCATCCTGGAGGAAGGTAGCGGTAGCTGTAATACCTAAAGAGGGTAAAGATCCATCAGAACCAGCTTCATACAGGCCCATTTCAATAATAAACCGTGATTATAAGGTGTTTATGTCTATAATGGCTAAAAGAATGGCAAAAGTGATGCCAAAATTGATATTGTATTGATGTTGATAAGGGGAGGCAAATATCTGACAACATTAACAGAACATTGATCATCCAGAGGAAAGCAGAATGTAAGAAAATTCCACTGTTGTTGGTGGGTCTTGATACAGAGAAAACATTTGACAGAGTAAGCTGGGATGTTATGAGTAGGGCAATGGAAGCATTTGCATTCCCTGATATAATGATAAGGCTGATTATGAGGATAGCATGAAACATGACCTATCAGGGCCTCTGGAATTACTATTTAACTGTAGCCTCCAAACAGGTTTCATTCCTCATGAATGGAGAAAGGCAACAGTCACCCCTCTGCACAAGGGTGGGCCATCTACAGAGCCTGGAAACTATAGACACATAAGTCTTGCTAGTCTTATATGTAGAGCAATCAAAAGAATTATCATGGAGATGACCAATAGAGATATAGTAAACCTCCAGACACTGAACCCAACCCAATTTGGTTTCATCAAGGGTATATCAACCTTACTCATCCTGGTGGACTTCTTTAAGAAGTTCACCAAAGCAATGAACGAGGGCAAAATTATTCACACTGCCAACCTTGACCTGGCCAAGGCATTTGACACAATACCCCACTCGGGTATTGTTGACAAATGTAAGAGGTTAGGCAGAAACCCATATGTCACCTGGTGGATAGCCAACTGGCTCACAGACAGGACTCAGGAAGTTAGAATTGGGGAGTCCACCTCTACAAAGAGGCCAGTCACAAGTGGAATCCTTCAGGGATCCATCCTTGGTCTGCTCCTTTTGGCATTTATTTCTCAGAAGTCAATAGCCAATGTCAGTGGTCTCTAGCTGACTAAATTTGCAGATGATTGCAAATTAGGAACTGTCATTGAATCTTACACTGACACAAATGTTCTCCAGGAAGGGCTGACACAGACAAACAACTGGTGTCAGAGCCATGGATTAAAACTAAATGCCAAGAAATGCATAATAGTACCCTTTGAGAAGTCATCCATCCCAGGTAACTATTATATTGACAACACAACCCTTAGAGTTGGCCCAGTAGTCAAGGACTTAGTGACACACATAGATAGTAATCTAGCCGTTGACCACCATGTGTCTATGGTGGTGAGGAACTCATTCTATATTGCACAACTTATAAACAAATGTATGACATGTAAGTCCAAGAAAGTCATTGTTCCACTGTATATGGCATTCATCAGACGTATCACTGAGTACAATGCCCCTTTGGTATGTACCTAACCAGGCATGTCCAACAACTGGAATGTCCACAGAGGTTCCTCACTAAAAGAATACTATGTAATAATAAGTGAAAAGTATGATCTCTGGAACCAAGCAGGACAAGTAAAAATAACGTTCTTTATTTCAGGAATCACGTTTTCGCTCCCACAGTTGCAGAAGCTTCCTCAGCTAATACAATTTACTTAATTAAACAATTCTTTTTATATCCAATAAGTCATGATGTCATTTCCTTTTATTATTAAAGCAACAACCCACCACAAAAAAAAAAAAAAAAAGAAGAAAGTGGGATAAGTAAAGACATCATTTTAAAGTGTCACTTCATAAGTTTTATATCTGTTCCATCATCCACGCTTGTAATGTATTATAATACAAAATTCATAAATCAATATTAACAATATATATATACCTGAAATATAAAATTATAAAATATAAAGTATACAAATATTTAATTTAAAAATCATTTTATCTATACTTGTATTAAAAAGTATATATAAAACCTGATGTATAAATCTCACTAAGTCTATTTTTATAGGTACGTATACTTATGGATATCCTTAAATTATCTCATATAACTTTTGTATTTAAGGATCACTGAGATATTACAGGATTCATTTAATCCGGGGTAGGTGAAGGCATCTAGTCCAATCTGCCATTCTAATTCCCTCATTTCAAGCAACAATGCTTGAGGTCCGCCCCTTGCTCCAGTTAAAACTTGTTCTATACCCATAAACTGGAAACTATGTCCAGTATTATGCATAACATGTTTGGACATGTTATATTTTCTAATAGGCAAACTGGCACAGTTACGTGCGGGTTTTGTAATAGATGTAATTATTTGAAAATTGGAAACTCATTTACTATTAGAGATAAGAAATACACTATCTCCTCAAGAATTAACTGCACTACAAAATCTGTGGTTTACATTGCTTTTTGTGTCTGTTGCCCCTGCTTCTATATAGGAAAAACCGATCGTAAATTCAGTGATCGAATATATCAACATCTCTATGCGATAAATAACAAAAAGATGGACAATGCTTTGTCCAAACATGTTATGCATAATACTGGACATAGTTTCCAGTTTATGGGTATAGAACAAGTTTTAACTGGAGCAAGGGGCGGACCTCAAGCATTGTTGCTTGAAATGAGGGAATTAGAATGGCAGATTGGACTAGATGCCTTCACCTACCCCGGATTAAATGAATCCTGTAATATCTCAGTGATCCTTAAATACAAAAGTTATATGAGATAATTTAAGGATATCCATAAGTATACGTACCTATAAAAATAGACTTAGTGAGATTTATACATCAGGTTTTATATATACTTTTTAATACAAGTATAGATAAAATGATTTTTAAATTAAATATTTGTATACTTTATATTTTATAATTTTATATTTCAGGTATATATATATTGTTAATATTGATTTATGAATTTTGTATTATAATACATTACAAGCGTGGATGATGGAACAGATATAAAACTTATGAAGTGACACTTTAAAATGATGTCTTTACTTATCCCACTTTCTTCTTTTTTTTTGTGGTGGGTTGTTGTTTTAATAATAAAAGGAAATGACATCATGACTTATTGGATATAAAAAGAATTGTTTAATTAAGTAAATTGTATTAGCTGAGGAAGCTTCTGCAACTGTGGGAGCGAAAACGTGATTCCTGAAATAAAGAACGTTATTTTTACTTGTCCTGCTTGGTTCCAGAGATCGTACTTTTCACTGTGTTCGTGGATTCCTGTGTTTTTTTACATGTAATAATAAGTAATAATAAGTACTATGTCCTATGCAGACCACCTCAAGGACCTAGCCCTGTATTCTGTCTCCTATAGGTTGTTGAGGGAAGATCTATGCCTAGCATATAGGTCATTGTTAGACCCCACTCTAATGGACCTCCTACATATCAACAAGACAAACAGTACCAGAATTACCCATTCTAAGACTTAAACCTTGCCTGTGATATAAATAAGTCTTGCTGGAGAAAAAGGTATGTATCTCAGAGACTACCATGTCTATGTAACAGGCTCCCCAGCCATGTGAAGCAGAGTTCCTCCCTAACCCAATTCAAGTGCAACTTGGACAATTGGATGGGGAAACCAGAATTCCATCCCTGCTTTGGCACCTTTGTCTGTAATGGGCACAGGTAACCTGTAAATGGCTCATCTCCCAACCCGCTGCTTACATTTATATAGGGTATCAGAACTTGTCAGAGATTTGAGATGTATGGCTAAGCTTAAAAAAGGCCCTTGTGGTTTTTAACCTAGTAAACACCTATGAGCCTATATATGAGGAATCAGATGTGATAATTAAAGTGGGTGGGGTCCTCTCTGATAATTTCTGCGTGAGCAGAGGAACCAGGCAGGGGTGTCCTCTTTCTCTTTTGTTATTTGCATTATTATATTTAGAACCACTGGGAAAGAAAATAAGGGACTCATAAATTCAAGGATATAACTGGTATAGTAGTCTAGAAAAGCTGGCTCTATTTGCAGATATTATTTTATACCTGATAAAACCAGAAAAGGACATTTCAGTATAGTGGAACATTTTGAGATAGTTTCAAATGTTTTCAGGGTACAAAATTAATGAAGGTAAAATAAAGGCAATAGCTGTAAATTATCTACACACACACATGAAGCGGTTCAGCAATACCCATGTTTATGAGGACATGATAAAATAAAGTATTTAGGAGTAAGGATTAAAAATGATTCCTGTGTGGCAGCTAAGAATATGTGGGAAGAGACTAAACAAAAGATAATACAAAAACCGAGAAACTGGAAGCTGTGTTATATGGATATGGATAGTAAAATACAAGCAGTAAAATGTTTTAGTCCCTTTAGTCTTATACACAGATCAGGCATATTTTTATCAACCAGAGGAGAAGTTGTTGATAGCAATTAATAAAGAGCTGAAGGATTCTATCTGGAAGGGGAAGACAGCAAGAGTCAAGTGGGATAAGCTGATTCTTCCAATAGAACAAGGCGAATTGGAATTGCCCAATTTGAAGGGGTATTTCAGAGCTACACAGTTAAGGCTCCTATATGTAGCACAAGCAAAAACCTATAATTCAAAATGGAAAGGGATGATGATGAAATGGGGAAAGCTCAAGAAACAAGGAGAGACTGGGATTGTGCATGCAGACTTTTAAGGAGAATAACAATAATCATAGAGAATAATATATTCCTAAAGTAGCAGAAAGTATTCTAAGAACTAAGTCAACATGGGAATGGAGAAAGGAAATTCTGCCGATATGGATGACTGCAACTAGGGATACAGACAATAGGCAAGAAGGCTTGAATTTATTGAATAAAACTGGCAAAGGAACCAAGGTATTGGGGGAAAATAACTAGGGAGGGAAAGGCAATATAATGGTAAGAGGCCAAGAACTTATTTGGACTGCAGGTTAGAGATTGCCTTCCCTATCAAGGACTGACATCAGAGTATAGGCAAAGAAAAATAAATAGTGGGGTCCTAATTAAAAGACCAGCACTGGTAGAGTGTTTAGTAGAATCTAGAACAGAAGCTACTGTTAAAAAAAGAATAATCAATAGAGCATACAAAAAAAATATTGCATGATAACTATAGGAATCAGTCAGAAGATGTTAGAAAGGATTGGGAAGGGAGATTGTATAAGCAATTCACAAAGACGCAATTGGAGGATATATGTTTATCTGCCAAATATGCAACAAAATCTAGAAGATTTAGGATTTTTGCTTGGAAATGTTTACATAGATACTTTTATACCTCAAGTAAGCGCCAGATAATTTTTCCTCAGGTAGACACCAAAAGTTGGAGGTGTGATAGGGAAGAACGAGTTGATTGGGAACATATTTTCTGTGTGTAATAAGCTGTAAAAAATTAGAGTCCCTGCAAACTACTCTATCAGAGATACTGGGTGAGCAAATTGGTATAACCAGGAAAATTATTTTTCTGAGCTATGTTACAGAATAAGAATTGTCTAGACATAGTAAAGCTTTGCTGAATCTAATTATGGTGGCTGCCAAAAAAGCAATTACTAGAAAATGGAAATCAGAGTATAAACCAACTGTATTAGAAGAAGTAAATATAATAATAGAGATAAAAGAACTGGAACTGGGATCTTTAGAAAAGGGTAGGAACAAATTACATAGGAAAAGGGAATTGTGGGAACAATACATACAGTGGAGGAATGATGTTTAAAAGAAGGCAGGATTTGAATGAGCTATGTAATGTTTGACTGACAATGATTGGGTAGATTATAAGTGATGTATAATGTTTGCAACTAACGTTATGTCAATATTGTCTGTGATGTAAAATGCTTGCAACTAAGACTATGTCAATATGATGTAAATGTTTGATTGCCTTTGTCATGTTATAATTTAATAAAGATGCCATTTGTTATCAATCAAAACAAGCAAATTAAGTCCACTAAAACCAAATTTGAGTTAAAAATAGCCTCAAAGCCAAGAATAATCATAAGGCATTCTTCAGCTATGTCCGCAACTGCAAAGGCAATATACAACAATGTGCCAAGCTAATTCTAAATGAAGCCACCTGTACTGAGCCAGAATATATTGCAAATCTACTGACTGACAAAAAATAGCTCCAATTTTACCCCCCTCCCCCCCCCCAATACCCCTCTGGAAATATCCTCAACCATAACACCCCAACTATCACTAGGAGACAGGTCCTCAATGAACTCTCCAACGCTAGGAACACTTCATTGATGGGCCCCATTAATATCCCAGGGTGACTCCTTAGCAGCATGAATCATGACCTATCAGAACCACTAGAATCACTACTTAAGTGTAGCCTCCAAGCAGGCTTTGTGCCAAGAGAATGGAGGACTGCTACTGTTATCCCTCTGCACAAGGGCAGGCTATCTACGGACCTAGGTAACTACAGACCCAGTAAGTCTGACTTATTCTGTTATGCAAAGTCATGGAAAGACTTATAGAAATGATAAACAATGACATAGGAAACATATAGACACTGGACTCAACCCAGTTTGGTTTTTGTCAAGGGCAAGTCATGCCTGAGTGACCTGGTGGACTTCAAGAAGACCACCAAAGCAATGGATGAGGGCAAAAATGGTGCATACTGCCTATCTTGAGCTGGTCAAAGCATTTAACACAATACCTCCACTTTGGCATTGTAGACAAACTCATGAAATTCTTTATAAAACTCTGTGTCACCCACAGGATAGTCAGCTGGCTCATACATAGCACCCAAGAAGTTAGAATAGGACAGTCTATTTCCAAAAAGAGGCCAGTCACTAGCAGTATCCCTCAAGGTTCAGTGCTGAGACTGTTCCTTTTTGGCATCTACTTCTCTGAAGTCAAGGACAACATCAAGAGCTTTGGCTAACAAAGTCTGCAGACAATTGCAAACTAGGTGCGGCCATAGAATCTCCCAAAGATACAAAACCCTTCCAAGAAGGCCTGATACAGGCTAATAACTGATGCCAGAGACACAGTCTAAAAACTCAATTCCAAAAAAGCATAACAGCATCCTTTGGGAAGATGGCTACTCCTGGAAACTATCACATTGTTAATATACCCATAAGGGTAGACCCAGTGGTCACTGATTTGGAAAGGCATGTAGGCAGTAACCTGGCCTTTGACCATTTTGTGTCTCTGGTGGTAAGGAAATCATTCTGTGTTATGCAACTTATAAGCAAGAGTATGGCATCTAGGTCTAAGGTTGTCATTGTTTCATTTTATTTGGCCTGCATCAGACTAACCACTGTGTACAACACCCCCCTTCAGAATGTACCTCACCAGGCATATGCAACAACTAGAGCATCCACTGAGGTTCATCACAAGAAGAATCAGGACATTACCAACATGTCCTACACAGACTGCTTCAAAGATCCATCCTTGTACTTAGTCTTCTACAAACTGCTGATAGACTATCGATGCCTGGCCTACAAAACATCCTCTGATCCTACTTTGATGGACTTGTTCCACATGCACAAAACAAATAGGCTCAGAGCTACCTAATCTAGGGACCTAAGCCTCATCTGCAGCATAAATTGGACATATTGGAGGGAGAGATATGCTCTCTCAGAGACTACCCCTTCCCTGGAACAGACTTCTCATCCATGTGAAGCACAGTTCTTCCCAAACCCAAGTTAAGCATAACTTGGACCAGAGGATGAGGAATCAGAAATTTACCCCTGCTGTAGCAACAATGCCAGTGGTAGACAGAGGAAGCCCACATATGTCTGAACACCAATGCCCAAGCCAACATATACCCCTTAAAAATAACACTAGGGCATCAAAACATGTCCAACACATTTAGGAAGTATGGCTAGGCTTGAAATTGCCTAATGTGTTCATTGGCTTAGTAATCACTTATGAACCTTTGTTTACTAAAGATGATTTTGAAAGGTTTAGAAATGTCTGTCCTATAACCTCATGAGTAATTTGTTGTATGATTTGATTTTTAAAGATTCTCAAAAGTGTGTTGTTATATTTATTGTGGGCTTGATATAACAGACCTTTTTATATCAATGTTTTTATCATACAAGTTTCAGACATGTACTGAGCACACATTTTATATTTTATATATATATATATATATATAAATTTTATATTTTATATCCTCACATCAGCTCTCTTTATAGACCTGTCTAAAGCTTTCGATATGGTTAATCACCAGCTATTAATAAACATTCTTACATACCTCTCATTCGATACTCAGGCTATAAACTGGTTCAGAGCCTATCTTACTAACTGACAGCAAGCAGTCCTATGGGATAATCAACTATCCTCCCTACTGCCTGTCACTCTAGGAGTCCCTCAGGGCTCTATTTTAGGTCCACTCCTCTTCTCAATTTTCATTAATGACTTACACTTAGCCATTCCGCAAACTACATGTTTACAATATGCTGATGACTCGACAATTTTATGCTCAGCAAAGACCTCATCTGATCTTTTACTAAAAACACAAGAAGCATTTAACAAAGTCGAGTCTTGGTTTCTTCAACGCTGTCTTCTACTTAACCCCAAAAAAACAAAGCTCCTACTATTTTCACCAACCCAAAAGCACACCCTTAGTGATTTCACTGTCCTATCAAAGAATGTTACTCACATACAACCTGACTTAACAACAAAACTATTAGGGGTTACTATTGACAACCACCTTACTTTCAATGAGCATATTAACAATATTGTAAATATAGTCAACAAAAAAATGGGTGCCCTATACAGAATTAAGCCATTCCTCACTCCTTTAGCTAAAACAAGTATCGCCCACTCTCACCTCATCTCCTCACTTCTATATGCTTCTACTATCTATACTCACCTTTCAAAAAGCAATCTCTCTAAACTGGTTAAATCTTATAATAGCATTGCTAGATTTGCCACTGGACGACCATTTAGAACACACCATTGCCTGAATCCATCTCAACTAGGCTGGCTTGAATTTCAAAATCTACTTGAGTTTAACCAAATTACATTGGACCACAAAATACTTTACCAACCAAAGAAGACCCCAAGTCTATCTACCCTTATTATGCCCTACCTGAATCTTAACTCCCTGCACTCCTCAAATAAACTACTTATCTCCTCCAGCAAATCCAACAACAGAGCAGGTGATGCTCTCTTCTCTAATGTAGTTGGGAAAAAAATGGAACCTTATTCCTCCTGATCTTACCTCTATTTCCTCTCTAACTAACTTTAAACCAAAACTTAAAATATACCTAAAAAAACACTGGCTTTGCCCTAGTTGTAATCCTGACTAACTTCTGCCTTAAGCAATTTATGTTATACCCACTTTTTTTACTTTTATTCCTTCAATTTCGGACTCTATGTCAGTAAAATCCTTAATAAACTCAGTCTTTCGAATTTTAGTAGATAATTAGATTTCCCAAAGTCTACTTTTGCTGATATTTTTTTCCTCACAATATATGAACAAGGGTCTTTTTTTATAATTTTACTACTCCTAGTTCTGCTTTTTTTTTTTTTTTTTTTCTTGCTTTATACCTATTTCACGTTTTGAAAAATGTTAAAAAAGATTTCTCTTATTTTTTGTCAATGTTATGCTTAGATGTTTAAGTTAGTATTAACAAATTGTACAAATTGGAGCTTATCTCCCTGGACCTCTACTGAAAATGGATATTCATCCAGTTGGACTAGCCCGGTTAACAAATGTAAAATAGATAAAAATAAAAAATAAAATATTCTGAACTTTCCAAATGCTGGGCCTATTACAGTCCCAAGAAACTGCATACATTGGGACTGAGGCCATTATTAATGACTAATTTTGCTGTGCATAGGCTCCCTAAAGATGCTTGGAGAAGCCTGCTTTTTGCCTTAACACTTTTAGGTTCCTGTTACCCTTTGCAATCTCCTGCATGTAGTGAAGTGAAGTGAAGGAGTTTGACTATTGTATGCTTAATTCCATGATTATTTAACCTCAGATATTTGTGAAATCTACAATCCGGCATATGCTCATGGCAGGGTGCAGCCCTCCAGCCCCAGAAGGAAGCCATGGGCTTAAAGACACACCACCCCCAAGAGATGGAAGAACAGATGAGTAATTATTCTGTCCAATCTTTCTACTTTCCCTCCCTACCAATTGACCCACCCCCGGCTCCAGGATCACTGATCAACCCCAATCACCATTAGGACAGTCAACAGTCAAACCCCATGCCAGCAGGCCAGGATATATGATGTGCTAACAGCTTATATACATTACTTATTTTAAGGCTATTTGAAAACTGTAATTTATGAAAAATGTACTGCCACTGTGTTGTGTAGTAAATGACAGAGTGCACTTTAAAACAAACCAACACATAACATTTGATACGGTAATCTAAACTGGCCATAGATGTGAGTGGGCATGTGAGTGTGTGGAGTGGAAGAACTACGGCAGCAGGACTAGCCACCTGGCAGTGTAAACCTTGGCCCTAGATGATTGTCACTGCTTAAGTGACACCTTGACCCCATGCACAGAAAAATGGGAAAAAAAGGGGTTGTGGATTGATGATTGGATGGATGGATGGATGGATGGATGGATGGATGGATGGATGGATGGATGGATGGATCAGGGGCTTGGGAACACATGTTGATAACAGAATCTCCTTTGAACACCATGTCTCTGTGGTGATTAGAAAATCCTTCTACTTTAGAGCTTTAGAAGATACTGCTTCATAGTGTCTCCTAAAGGTCGAAAGAAACATATAATCCTACTTAATTCATCAGTTATGAGGCCAGTTACTGAATATAATGCACCCTTTGGCATGTATCTCACCAAGCACCTAAACCAGCTTGACAGACCTCAACATTTCCTCACCAAAAATATCTCAGGTCTCAGTACCCTTAGTTTCTCTGATAGACTAAAAATTCTGTCCATCTACCTTGTCTCTCTGTTTAGCTTTCCATGCTATGAATGACCCAGCACTCTTTGAACTCCTTCATCTAAAAAGAACAAGTGGTAAAACAAACACCTGTTCTAGAGACCTAAACCTGCATTGTCATATCAAGAAGACCAGATGGCATGACAGATACCTAACCCAATGTCTACAATGTTTGTAGAATAGGCTGCCCTTACCTATCAAGCAGAGTACTTCCATAGCAACCTTTACAACCAGTCTGGATGACTGGATGGGTGATTGCAAACTTTCACCACGAATATGTGGAGAAAGTCTACTTAATGGGGAACACTGCTAGTTTTCCAACAGCACTAGGTGATGTGACTGTGCTTCTTGGACTCTTTTGACCATAAGCTTAGCAAGAATCGCTGAATCTATCAAATACATACATACAACGATCTGTATAAATCTGATATTAAAACAGTGTAAGAAACGTCTCTGTGTGAAAGATTTTCAGTCCATATATCTCTAGTTAATCACTGTATATTAATCAGATCAGACAATAGTAGTAGAAGCAGTGAACTTAAACTCGTCTTAAGTAAATAAAAAAAATATATATATATATATATATATATATATATATATATATATATATATAAAATATTGCACAGAATTACTAAGTATTCAAAAGTAATCCAAGCAAGGCAGGCAGTCTGTTTCCAGTAGAAAATCATTTATTAAGTACACAGACAAGCGATCCAAGTAAAACAAAATTAGAGTAATAGTTTCCTCACAAGCTTTCTAAATATATATATATATATATATATATATATATATATACTTTTTATCAAGCAAAGAAGTGGTTTATTGTGTTGTAAAACAAAGTGCTATTGGTACACATGTTAAATTCACATCCCTTCCCCATCAGTGTGACATTCGAGCTGGTCCTGCCCTCCTTAGTAGCTGTCATAATAATATAACCCTTATGTACTTTAAACAAAATTTATAATGATGTGGTACCTCTTATTTAACCAGATTATTAAGTCTGTGATTTTATCCAAGACAATATACTACATGGCTGGAAATATATCAACCTTAGTCCATTTGTCAATCAAAAAATATATATAAATATATACATATACACTTTGCAGCTAAAAAATCAATTGTAGAAATCATATTCTATTTTTATAACCTATTGTTAACAAAGATCGCTTACCTCCTTCTAGACTTCTTCAGGTCTCTGTACAAGAACCCTAAAAACTATCTATAAAATATTATTGTATAATTAGTAAGTATTGTTATTACATATCATTTTGAATAAAGTGGAAAGCAGAGAACAAGAAAAAGAAAAAATAATAAGAAAAAATGTATGATGATAGAAACAAAATATACACTTAAATTAAAACTGATTTAACATGGTATTTAAAACCAACTGGTAGAATAAAATAAAATAAAATAAAATTAGTCATGTAAACAAAGTGGCAATTTTCTAAGTTCCAGTACACTTTTAATTGAACAGTAGTAGTTTAGTCCAGGCTTCCTAAAAGAGTTCAGCTTTAATTGCCACATGAGTTCATGCTTCTCCAGAATATTCATGGTGTCTCCTTCAAGATCACCCATGTCTATGCGATCCAGGATCTGGAATTTAAAACCCGTGTGTCTTTTATGAAGAGAAAAGTGCTTGACTAGTGCATTATTTTTACATCCAGAGTGGATTTTTGACAGATGACATGAAATCCTTCGCTTGAGTTTATTTACAGTCTTGCCCACATAGAATGCATCACATTCATTGCACTGTGCCCTGTAAATTACTTTTGTAGTGTTACAGTCACCCCCTGCACTGGTCTTAATGATTTTCTTTAAATAAGGGCAATAAAAACCATCACCTTGCTCTATAAATATACAAAATGTACAATTAGCTTCAAATCTTTTAGTGTTTCTCTCATATGGTCTAGGTTTAAATTCAACAAAACTTCTAATGTTCCTGGCCTTCCTGTAAACAAAGGATGGGGCTTCACCTAAGATGTTAATCAGAAAACGGTTTCCTGTGACAATGGCCCAGTTTTCTTCAATAACATTTTTTGATACTGTGATAAACTTAGACCATATGAGAGAAACACTAAAAGATGTAAGGAAGGCCAGGAACATTTCTTACACTGTATTGTTTTAGGACCCACTATACTTGTTTAGTGGGTTGTTTGAGACTTTGGGAATACCACAGAGATTACTTGTTTTTTTTTTTTTTATAAATCAGGTATTGATACAACTGGAATTCTACACTAAGGAGAAATAATTGCAACACAAGTTAAGCAAGGAAATAAGACTATGATAAAAAAGCAGTATCATATAAAAAACAGTATAATTGATACAGTAGACTCCCTCTTATCTGGTCTCGCTGGGACCGGACCTTAGGGTAGATAAACAAATGGCTGTTTAATCAGAAAAAGCACACAAATAGAATAGCAGGATTTGTGTTAGTATTCATTTTTCTAATGAATAGGAAGTCTTAAAACTCAAATTTCTGTCATTATTTAGCCCAGAGGAGGTGGAAGTGTTGTTGTTCTCTGTTGTCTTTTGCTAGGACTATGGCAGAAATTTGATATCCGGTTAAAGAGGAGGCTGGTTAAAGAGAGGCAGGATAAGAGTCTACTGTAAAGCTGTATGGATCAAAAAACAAAACCAACTTACAACCAAAATATGTAATTTAAATATGAGTAGATGCAGGGCAAATTATGATATGTAAAGGTACTATCTATTTACAGTATTCTACATGGGTTTCTTATTTTGTTTTAAATAAGATTTACAAATGAGAAGTAGAATGCAGCAGATTTAATTTATACAATGCAGTGTGACAATTGTACTGTTATCATACAGTGTCAGAATATAAACTTACATAGTCAGTCTGCTCATGCTATTCATATTTACATGTAGGTTCATAGGTAGGTACTAGGCTATCAGCCCAAGGGCCTACATAAGCCTAGCCAACAAGGTTCCCTGGCTTATGCCACCCAAGAAAGTTATTATAGGTTCATAGGTAGGTACTAGGCTATCGGCCCATGGGCCTACATAAGCCTAGCCAACAAGGTTCCCTGGCTTACACCACCCAAAAAAGTTATTATAGGTTCATAGGTAGGTACTAGGTTATCGGCCCAAGGGCCTACTATGTATAAAGTTTTATATTAGAAACACAGCAACATTTATTGTACAAACATATAAATATTCAGGTTCTTCCCAAAACAAAAGTCTTATGGCTTAACAAACAATGACTGTAGGTACCTTCAAAGCAGTCCCATACAGCTGGAATGTTGGGATTCAGTATCTGTCAGCAGATTTCTGTCTCTGTCTCTCTTAGCTTTCCAGTAACTCTCTCTTCAAGAAGCCTATAATAGTAACAAGCTTCAGCTATCCTTAGGTGTTTTCTTCCAGGTCTGTATTTACTTTGTTATCTCTCTTCCACATCCACTGCTCTGGACATCAACTCTCCCTCCAAGACAGGCAAACACTCTCTGAATGGACTTACTTGAGCCATCCTTTTATACAGTATTAATTGTACTATTAAGCACACCTACTCTAGCTAACACAGCAAAGTTTCTCTCTACTCTTTAAGCAACATTCCCATTTAGAACAGCAACATTTCTCTGACTAATGCAGAACATGCTTCTCTCTCTTCATACAGAAATATTTGTATTTACCTTATATGTTTAAAGGAAACCTTCCTTACTTACAATACAAGAGATGTTTTCTCACTACACAAATAAAAATACAGTGCTGTTTACAATATTTATATTCATTTGGACACTTTATTTGATGAGGTCTGTCCTGTTTTACATACTGATGTTAAGGTTTACTTCTTAATACAATTTTTTTTACTTTTATGGAACTGTAGTACATTTTTATGTAATCAGCTTATTATTATCAATTATTTTCCTACAATGTCAAGTACTTTTAGAGAATAAAAATAATTCTTTGGGAGCAGTATTTAAAACAAAATTTAAATACTGTAAAATTACTATACAAAGCTACAGTCAGTTTTTGCAGCCTATAATTGAAATGCAAATGTATTTTAATATGAATACTAGGAAAATAATTTTATCTTTTCTTGCTAGTCTACTTTCACCCATAATCGTGCTTCTTCCCGGTTAGGGGTAGCCACAGCAGATCACCTGTCCGCTCATGACTGGCAGTGGAGTTTTACAGTGTTGACTTGCCAGCCCGGTGCCCAACCTTCTAAAGAAGACACACACACACACAGCAAATTTAGAGCATCCAATCCACCTGCAGTATGTCTTTGGGATGTGAGAGGAAACTGGAGCACCCGGAGGAAACACACGTGATCACAGGGAGGACATGCAGACTCCGCACAGAAGGTACCCCAACCAAGGATCAAACCGGAGAACCTCTTGCTGTGAGGCAACAATGCTAACCACTGCACCACCGTGACTGCCCTTCATCCATAATCTTGCTACCTAAAATAAATCAAATTACTGATTATTATTTGACTACAGCTTATAGCAAAGAGCAAAGGAAAGAAAGCAATCACGTTCAAAATTATCTAAGCACAAAGTGTCAAACCAAATGCTGACATTTCAAACACACAGAGCTATTTTAACAGAGGGATCTCCTTTAGTCTCATTTATTGTTATTACTGTGGTAATATGCCTCAACATTCAAATAACAATCAGGATTATCACCAGCCCAAACCTTTGCAAACAAAATAATACAGGATGACAGGAAAACAAAAGTGCTCAGCAGAATGCAAGAAATGTATTGTTACAACAAGCATTTTAAAATTATGACAAATGTTAGTGCAATTGCCTGCTGCTTAATTGTTTCTGTTTAACAGGGTTGTATCAGAATATCAGAAATCATGCCTTGCACCTAGTGATAGGGTTTATATCCCTCATGACCCAGGGCTGGATTAAATGATTATTCAGTGAATTAATTAACTAATGCTGCAGAACTTTATGTTGTGGCTTACAAAACATGTTCTCCTTTCATTTCTGCTGTTTATTTTTTTTCCAAGCCACCTAGTCAAATGCAGATCAGCTTAATCATACTGAAGACTCCATCCCTCACACAAAAGTGTTTAATACCCTTAATGAAAATAGATTTGAAACTCATTTAGCAACTTCAAAGTTTGTATATTTTCACAAAACTAAGTAAACTAACATGCATTGTGTACACAGTATCCATCTAACATCTAAAACATCAGTAATCATGCCAAGTATTTTTTGACCCCCTTTGCATACCCTCCAGCTGACCATCGGCTACACTCTAGGGCTACTCCTACAGTTCTATTTTACCGTAGTGTCCCTGGTACTACCCTCTGGGGTTGGGAACCCCATCAGAACCAGACCAGAAAGGGGAAGATGATCACAGCAGAGCAAACAGTAGCAGCACATATGCTGTCCCAAATGCCAGCAGATGTTTTGTTTGCCTAGACTCAGTCGGGTTTCTGACAACATGTCCGTCACCAGACATAGAATCAGCTAGTTCCAGCTCTTCCCCCTTTAGTGTCAAAATGCTAACAGCAATCTGCCTTGTGATTATATCCCATTCCCATCACCAGAAACATGTCAGATCATGGCAAAAACTCTTCCCTCCTTCCCGAGGTGGGCAAACTGGCAAAAAGCCACCCCCATCCAGCTCCTCCAGCCCTCCCGCTAAGCCACTAGTCAAACACAGATGAGCTGGGTCATACTCAGGCTACACCCTGTCACAAAGTGGAGTTTAAAAACAATACAAATCACATATTTACATTAAAAAGGAAGAAGGGATTGTTGTCACCTGTGTTTTGTTGCAGTGCACACATAAACCATTATGATTTTTCATTTGTTAGTAAAGGACTGCTGATACATTTATCTTATGTGACAGGGAATGTACAATAAAGTACGATGCACTGTTTTCTAAGCTACAGGAAATTTCAAAGCAATTTGTTCACACTTACTGACAAAATCCAGTAAGGCATCTGAATTTTGTTAATGGTGCTGCTTTCGCTGGAGAACAACAAAAAGCAAAACAAAAGTACAAAAAGGGTAAAATAAAACAAGCAGAACTAAAACATTCCAAGAAACTTAGCCATCACCAGCAAGTATCCAGGGGAAGGGAAAGTAACTAGCATTTAGATATCAGTGAAACATTTCCCTTGGAGCATTTTAATTGCAGTTTTTTTTTCCTTTCCTGAAAAATTATAGGGCTGTAGACTCTCAGCTGTCCAGATTTTTGCAGAATGTCCATATTTTTTGCCTCATGTTTTCAGTTTGTTCCTCACAAAATTTGTGGTTCTCTGGCAAATCACTGAGGACTGAAATCACTAAATGATACTAAATAATGGCAAACATTAGAGTTTCAGACTTCATATCCTTCAGAAAATACATAATAATTCAAAACCTGTTATTCTAGCAACTTTCTAAGTTTAAAGGAGCAATATTTAAAATCTGTCCTTATTTTTGGGCCTGTATCCCCCATTATTTCTGGCTTTGTCCAGATTTCTTGCACTGAGAGTTTGAGAGGTATGGCTGTATGAACCACACAGAACGTGCTAATAAGTAATTCAGCAGTAGTTCTGAACTCCATTCAAGAGCTATAAAAATAATAATAAAAAAATAGTACTCTGAAAGTAAACACAGCTCTAGATGTAATCAACAACTAAATTTACTAATCAACAGTGCCCCCTAGCTTTGCAGTTATTGTACAAGGAGGATTTTAAGGCTTGATAAAAATATTTTGTTCGGATCAGCTGAGATTTATATATAATTTAACATGTAATTAGTTTACAAACCTGCTGTGTGTTGACATAAACAAATTATATCAACTAATTTAAAACGTGACCAAATTAATTTGTGGACATAAGTTCAGAAAAAAACTTGTGTTGCTGTACAAGTAGGAAGGCTTTCGTTAGGTACAACTGCACAGCACTGCATCTTGGTTTGTAGCTTGAAGCACAAAGCAGATTCTGTCTCCTAGTCCACACACATTTTGGTCCTCACCCCATACTCTGGCAGCAATTTCCTAGGTTCCACTCTTTATCTGGTTCTCATACATTTTCTATTAAATGTTAGGTTAGACGGTGATCCCATGAGGCCATCCAACCACAGGGTCAGTGTTTTTTGTTGTGCCACACTCCACCAAAAGTTCCTACTTCTGTAAGTAGGCCACCTCTTCTTCAGTCCTTGATGTCCACCAACACCACAGCAAGAAATGTGAGCCTGTTTCCACATGTCTGTGCCAAACTATCCAAAAAGCCTCTACCATAGCAGATGTCTAGCAAAGGGAAAAACTAACCCATATAATTTGTTCACATCACAAACCACAATGACAAAGAGCTGGCCACTGGCTAAACCAGCATGCAAATCAAACCTGGGTCACTAACATCACAAACAGAAGCCAGTTTATTTAAAAATGGAGACAGTTTAGCCTGCTCTGTAGCTTAGAATGATAAAGCCATAACTATTCCCAGCCAACTTTACTTCAGCTTGTGGCTCAGGTACTGGTGGGGCTGGCACAAGAAGGTGGGAGCAGAATCGCTAATGCCAGTCATCCACCTATGGGAGAAGGTATTGAACTGAACTAGGGAACTTCTTGCTGTCAGGCAATAATGCTACTCATTGTGCCACTATAATTCCTGCTGTATCATAATTTTACTCATCATGCCACTAAAATGCCTATTGTATCATAATGTTACTCATCGTGTCACTGTAATGCCTGCTGTGTCACAATGTTACTCATTATGCCACTATAATGCCTACTGTATCATGTTACTCATTGTGCCACTATAATGCCTACTGTATCATAATGTCACTCATTGCACCACTAAAATACCTACTGTATCATGTTACTCATTGTGCCACTATAATGTCTACTGTATCATAATGTTACTCATTGTGCCACTATAATGCCTACTGTATCATAATGCCACTCATTGCACCACTATAATACCTACTGTATCATGTTACTCATTGTGCCACTATAATGTCTACTGTATCATAATGTTACTCATTGTGCCACTATAATGCCTACTGTATTTTAATGTTACTCATTGTGCCAATATAATGCCTACTGTATCATAATGTTACTCATGTTACTCATTGTGTCTCTATAATGCCTACTGTATCATGATGTTACTCATTGTGCTACTATAATGCCTATTGTATACATCATCATACTTAATATAAACAACCAATAAGCAATCATCATGCTATATTTTATGATTACTTCTGCTGAAGTTGAAATGAGCAAGTTACACAAGCTTGCCTTGCAGCAGTAAAAGTCAAATCATATGGTAAACACAGAAGATGTAAGTCATAGAAGATGGTCCAATACTTAGTTTGATCCCATAACAAAGTAATAAGAAAAAAATCCATTGAATGAATCTGATGTACCACACATCAGAAAACTGAAAGTGGCAAAACATAATCAATTTAGGAACATAAATGCAGCACTGCATCAATGCACTACCCGAAAGAAAAGTTAGAAAAAAGAAATAGCACAGGGCATTTTAACTTCACTGTGAGTACTACAGATAAAGGAGAAAATTAAATAAATATCCCAAATCAGGCAGAAAAGCACAACTACATCAATGTACCACCTCAAAGAAAAAAGTATGAAAGAAAGTACCAGAACATTTAAGCTTTATTGTGAACACTGTATAAACAGGAAAAAAACATAATGAATATCACCGATCATATAAAAAAATTAAAATCCATGAAAAGTATAACTCTTATATATTTCTACAACAATGCAGGGTAAATGTCAGCATAGAATAATTTGACTTCTAATGTATTTGTTATACAAAGTCCAAGACATGTTGTAATCACAATAATCCATGACTGTGTTGTGGATGGTAGAGCAATTTTCTCACTCCTGCCGTAAACATTTGGTCCTCTAGTCTTCACCTTCAGGACCAAAAATCTTACAAATCCAAAAACCTTACAAATCTTCAGCAAACCTTACCATGGCCTACTCTACCTGCATGTATTCCACTTAAAGACAAGTGCACATTTTTAGCTTCCATGCTACTAAATAGATTACAAATAGACGGGTTCATTTCCCCATGTTTAAAATCCCCAACCACTGCTATTTCTAGGAAATCTTTTTTGGTGTGCTTTTTATATTTGTGCCAGCAATTATTTACTGTTTGTTTTACTTTAGGCTGTGCGAGTGCAGATTTAATATAGAAATAAGAGGTGAGACAGGGTGAAGTCTCCACATGGAGGGTGCAGCGGCTTGCCCCTCAGCTTAATATTGCCTGAAGAAATTGTCTCATTGAGTTGGAAGCTGAGCAGGTTGTTTTCCTCTTTTGAAACTTTCATGGATTACATATTTGATGGGATATAAGTAAAACCATATTTTGTTTCATGCAGCTATTCTTAGTAAACTAATAAGAATTGTAATTAGTATTATGACTCATATTATTACATTTTAAAAAGTATGGGAGCAAAGGTTGAAGAACTTCATAGATTTAACCCTTATTAAATGGTTTAAGTGTCAATTGCTTGTCAAAGTATAACTAACTTAATGTTGTATTGCCAAAATGCAATTAACTTAATACTAGGTTGTCAAAGTATGACTATCTTAATACTGTGTTGAATGTTTTTTTAAATTGAGCTTTAATAACATAATGCAAGATAAAACAAAAAGTATAACAAAAAATAGCAGACTTTATTTATTTGCTTAAACAGGAAAGGCATACAACGAAACTTGTACATTCATAAGCAAAACTATTCTTATACATGTATGTTCAGTATTCTACCCCAGTTATATCACACACACACACACACACACGCATGCACACGCACAAATATATAGTCACACAGAGACACACACAAATATATATATATATATATATATATATATATATATATATATATATATATATATATATAGGGTCTATATCATATTATCGAATACTTACAATATTGAACGTTATATGGTCAACACTATATGTTCGAAGTTGCAAGTATTCGAAAATTAAAGAGGAAATCTCCGTAGAGAAGATTTCTATTTACTGCACTGTAGTGCGATCTCGGAGTTGGTATATTTAAAGAGCAGGGGGTGTTGGGGGCACTGCCCTCCTGCTTAAAATGTTTAGGTAAGTTTTTCCTTTTTTTTAATTTTTTTTTTATTTAATTTTCGAATTCTTGCAACTTTGAACATATAGTGTTGACCATATAACGTTCAATGTTGTAAGTATTCGATAATGTAATATAGACCCTATAGATATATATATATATATATATATATATATATATATATATATATATATATATATATATATATTTATCAAAAGAGAGACAGAGAGAGATACATGCACATATGGTTGTAGTCTGTAAGAGTGAATGCTGAGAAGAGTGAATACTCTTACAGTACCCTTACCCCACTATTGTATGATCTTAGAACTGGTATGTATAATTAATAGGGTGGGTGGGGAGCATGCCCCCCTTGCAATTTTTTTCAACCTTTTTAAAGTCGATCTAAAAATATAGCTCTTGTGGTATGTGTTCTTTTTAGCATTCACTATATAATGAAACAATCATATATATATATATATATATATATATATATATATATATATATATATATATTTTTTTTTTATATATATATATATATATATATTCCCTTTTGAATAAACATTACAACAAACTTAAAAAGTGAGTAATTCTAGTCTTGTACCAGTTTGCAGAAGTATCCTTTGTTAAATGTTAGAACACTCTTTAAAAAATATATTTGTATTATGGTAGATACAGAAAATCAGATTTTGACAATCCTGAAGGTGTGACAGTTAAAACTCATATATGCTGCCCACTTTCTCATAAATCAATGGTGGTAGCATTGTTACCTCACAGCAAGAGGTTCTCCAGTTCGATTCTCAGCTGGGCTTGGGAGTGCCTTCTGTGTGGAGTCTACATGTTCTCCCCGCAGTTAGGTAGCGTTCGAATGTTGGGCGTCGAGCTGGCACCTTGGCATTTCGTAAAAATCTACTGCCAATCATTAGTGGACCGGAGTTCCACTGTGGCGACCCCTTACCAGGAAAAGCCGAAAGACAAACAACAAACAACAACTTTCTCATAAATCAAGCCTTCTTCACAGCCTGGTCAGTACGGAATTTTCCACATTTTATTAACATATCTACTCTTTTCCCCAACTGCCAGACATGGTGATACTTACACCTCTAGTTTACATAATTTTACTACCATAGATAATAATTTATGTAGCTTCCTGGCATATTTTGAAATGTTTTATGCACAGCTTATACAAAGAATGATGTGATAGATTGCAGTAGGCTTTTGTTAGCTGTATAATACTGTACTGTGTAATCATTTGCAACATTTTTATTTGAATGCATTTGAAGTTGTTTAGCAAAATTTTGCCATGTGTATGGGCATTGTGTTTGTATACATATCCTGTCTTAAAATAAAATCTCTGCACTTTAACTATAAATTACTGAATAACCAACTTAAGTAAAATATTAAGTTGTATGCATTCCATCAGCAAAGCAGAGAGTGCTTATACCCTTATTAGCTACTGCACATACAAGATAAAATGGAATACACCACTATAATCTTTTCAGCTGTTCAATTATTTTCAAAGAAAGCCTACATCTGTGTTTCCAGTATATGTAAATAGTGTACTTTTATCGGTTGTATTATGTATAAGCTATATAACAAGAACCAGTAAGAATAATTCAAGAAAGAAATATTACCTTCATTCTTTCTCAAAGTCCCTCAGTATATGTGAAGCATTCAAAAAGATAGAAGTGGCATGGATACTTATATTCTGAATAATTTTTTGTGTGCATTGTGAGCTTGTCTGACATGAAAGTATTAAACTGAGAAATGTACTGTAATATATTTACTTGAAATGTTTCATACAGCATAGATGTGTTGTTTTTCTTTTTAAATTTCACTGACAAAAACAGACTGATTAGTATTAAAATAAAACAAGAAGGAAATATTTACATGTTGCAATTTGTTTCTTCACATGTGCTTAGTAATGCAATTTTGCTAAAATTTTCCATGACAGCATATTAAACACTCTCATTTGTTTATTTATTTAATTAGTTAGATATGTTGACTGGAGTAGTGTACTGATGCCACAGGATCTATTTCGGTGTCAACATAAGATGAATTATAAGTTTTATAGGAGAAATTACTAATTAAATGAGAAGAGACACATCATTTGGCACAAAGTGTATGGAACTATTATGAATAAATGTGCAGATTTGTTCATATTTTTTATGTCTCACAACATAACTTAGATGAAAAATGGTCCGCTGCTATACATTTCTGAACATTTTAGCATTACTCTCTTTGTACTATACTAGCTTACTGTGTTGTTCCACTGAATTACTACCTTTCTAAAGGCAAGGATGTTTCAAGTAAATGCAATGTTTGGTGAGCATTTTGATAAGCAAAACTGCCTAAAATGATATAAAAGTATCATAAAAGCTTATCAAAATGATGTATTTACTGCTATACAAGAATAGCCCTCATTTAGATACATCACTTTTATTCATTTCCAGATCTCAGTGCTGAAGAAGGCATGCTGTATTGAATTCTTTCCTTTAAGTTCATAGTTTTAGATTTCAAAAATGACTCTAAAATGTTAAGAATAGATTATGCCATGTATACTAAACTTAAATAGGGGTATGAAACTTTTCCAAATTACTGCTTTTAATTAAAATATGAACTTTTTATTAGTTTTATGAAAACATCACATACTGATTATGACTGAGCGTTTTGTATGGTGTACTGCAATCGTTTTCTAATTTACATAAAAAGACACACTGTGTGACCTCCATAACTTTGAGTAGTTTACCACAAGTGTAAACACAACACTATTGTCTGGAAAAATAACCTTTGCAGCATCAGCTCAGAGTCCTCTGTCTACACAGGAGAAAATAGTACAATTGTTATAAAAATATCTAGTGACTGAAGGTAGTTATTAATTACACTTAATTGCATTAATCAAATTTGTTATTGTTTAAAATGCTCTTTGATATTTAGAAACAAGAGAAACATAAGAATTTGGATGGCAGATAATTTTCATTTTACCCACCTAGTCAGGCTATTTTAATTATTTATTCTGCTTTGCTTTAGCTTTAGTAGTATGGTGATTTCTCAAAGTGAGATTCCCAGGTGCATGTCTTCATTCTTTCATGAATGTGCCCCTTCCTAATTCAGTTACAAAGCTGTTACTGCTTCTTCTAAAGTAACAAATTATCTAAATAAGGAAAAGTGCTGTCATATAGATATCATATATCTCTCTGGTAGTTTAGCCCAGAGGGTTTAGGCTAAAAACATCTTCCTGCAGTTCTGGGTTTGATTCCCTCAAGGGCAGGAACCAAACTATGTAAGTATGTACATATAACCCCAACTCCCCCCCCCCCCCGTACTTGCAGACTTTTCAATTCCTTTACTCTCCTCTTCTTACTCCCTTAAGGAAAATGACATCCTGTCTCATTTTCCCTGTAACACCTTAATACAAAATTCTCTATTATATTATACTCCCACTACATCCCAAAACATTGGATTCCATCATAAGTAACTTGATGTTATAGAACCTGTAGTACTGTAATATTGAAAACTGTAATTACTTATGTAAATATTTCACGTTATGTTGACAATCATATTAACTTTGTAATTCATAGTGCTTCTGCACCTGGGCCATGGCTGAAAAGGGTCCAGCACTAGCCCACCTACCTAGACAACAAATACAATCAATCAATCAATCAATATCCACTTGCAAACTGTATGAATATGAGCAATTCACTTAAGCAGAAAGTGCTCTAGGGTAGCCCCTGAAAAGAGACATTTTTGTTCAGGGAGCTCAGCTAGTTATTTAAAAAATTGTATAAATTATTAGAGAAATATTAATTGTTTGTATATGTATACCTTGTTATGGACTCTGTACATAGTTTGTATATAGCTGTGTTTATAAACTGTTTGAATGGTTATTGAATTGTTAAATCAATTAAAAATGAATATATATATATATATATATATATATATATATATATATATATATTTTTTTTTTTTTTTTTATTTATTTATTTTACATTTGTTGACCAGGATAGTCTGACTGGATACATGTCCATTTTCAGCAGAGGCCCGGGGAGAAAACTTCCAAGATAATAATACACATTGAACATTTAGTAAATGCTAGTTTCAAGCAGATTACAGTCATAAGCATTTAACACATATAGTACTTATTATAAAACACTTTACAAAACATAACATTATTTTCAAAGTTAAATATACATAACATTACATTCAGGTTTAAGCAGTGGCAGCTGGTGACTTCAAATCAAAGGGGGGCTGCAGGAGACAGCTGAATGGGTGGGGTCAAGGGGGAGGGGTGTGGTCAACTGGAAAGGGGAGGAGCTAAAACCACAAAAACTAACTTTAATTAAATATGTTGCCCTGGGTGGCAAACCATCATTATGAGAGTCCAATCAAGCTAAAAATAAGTGTAGAAGAATAAAAATATTTCAATGCATTGGCTGCATGACAGCTTGCTTAATATCTAGATGGAAACAAAAGGTTGTGAGGCATGAAAAAATAAATTACTTTTTAAATACATTACTGGAATGCCAGTCAAAATCAAGTATAAAAAAACCCAGAAGCACTCAACTCAAACCACTTCTCCTTGCACTGTAGTTCTAATTATAATTTATATTCAGCTTTATTAAAGTACCAATAACATGTTGAAAGTAGAAATCTCTGTGATGCCCTCACTTGTAAAAATGTTTCTTATCCAAAAAAGACCTGCTGCCTGACAACTATCTACTTGTTTCATGGGGAAAACACGATCAAAGTAAAAAATGAAAAGCAAACAAGAAACAAGCTCAAGATACATTGCTTAAAGGATTACTGTACAGGTTATGGACCACACATGATTGGCATTCTGTTTAGTTTACGGGTAAAGTCTGTAGAGATGACTGGAAGTCTCCAACAAGTATAATGAGCTTTTTAAAATAATGGAATCCTCTCCTTTAATACCCAAGGCTTATACATTATCTAGTCAAGTATTCTCTGCATGGCAACAACAGAAAGGCTTTCAATGTTGGCAATTCTTTAACAGTATGCTTATTAAAGCTTACTTGCATCTTACGCTCTCAGACAAGCTTACCTTATGGTCATTAAAGCATTGCTACTTAAACACAGAGCAACAGGCACTTTCTGAGTAATAAGCATAAATTTGAGTAATAAGCATAAATCAACAGTACAAAAATATGACAGAAACCAGACAGTTCTGCAAAATCAAGGACAGATAAAAAGCCACTGTAGTACTTGTGTCTACCTTGGATGGGGGGACACACTGCACATTTACACTGAATAACTACTCCTTGCCTTGCTTGGATACATCCAGAGTCACTACATGGGGGAGTGGGGAGCAACAAGTATGTCACAATTTGAAATGTCTCTGGCTGACTGTGATGGCCCTGACACATTTGTCATACCTCTCAACCTCAGAGCAAGAAATCTGGACAAAGCCATACACAGAAGTGGGACAAAGGCCCAAAAATAAGGACAATTTTTAAATATTGCTCTAATAAACTTAGAAAGATAATAGAATAGGTCTTGCATTAGTATGAATTTTCTGAAGGGTATACAATCTGAAACTCAAATGTCTGTCATTATTTTTTAACTTTAGTCTTTAGTGATTTGTCACTAATTTGCCAAAAAACACAATTTTATGAAAAATGGACCAAAAATGTGATGCAAAAATATAAAATAGCCACACAATACAGCTGGGAACCTGTCAAAGAAGTGGCACTTTAATATTAGTACTGCTAACTTGAGCAGCTGACAAAATAAAAGACTCTACATGCATTTCAAGTAATCTATAACTTTGATTATTACAGTTATTTCTTAATTGTAAACCCTCCATGTTTTCTTCCAAAATTGCTATTTTGCGGAGGGATTATTAGGGGGAAGAGCAACATTTTGAGCCAAAATCGGGGACAGTTGAGAGGTTGGCTATGCCTAATTCTATAAAGCAATTTATTTGCATGTACCTCTCAACCTGTTAATGCAGTAAATCTGAACAAGGCCAAATATATTGGGGAACATATAAACAGTACTAAAAATTGCTCTTGTATAAATTGAGACAGTTGATAGAATAACAGTTCTTACTTTAGCATGCATTTTTCTGAAGGTTATGAAGTCTGAAACTCAGTGTATCATTATTTAGTGACTTAATTCCTAAATGATTTGCCAGAAAACTACAAATTTTATGAAGAACAAACCAAAAATAAGAAGCAAAAATCTATTCATTCTTTGAAAATCTGGACAGATGGGAGGTATAGTTCAGCTGGGCCTGTCTGAGTTTGCTGCCCTTCCCCCCTGACAAAATCATGGTTGAATGGAGCCTCTGCAGCCATTCCAATGAACCATTACTTGGCTATTTCACTCCATTTACCATAAACACTAATGTGCATACTGCTTTACTTCTATGATGAGTTGAACTTCATTTGAAAGTTTTATTTTGTATTTTACAGCACAAACACTAAGTAATCTGCTAAACAAAGCAATGCAGTCTCACAATGAAAATTTAGCATTAAAACTTCTCTGCCCTTGAAACTCACATTCATTGAAACAACATTGAAGCCCACATTCAAAGAAAATACATTTTGCCAGTGGCAGATAAAGATTAATTTTGGGCTGTTTTCAAATCATAGGCCCCTTGCATATGAAACATACATGTGCTCTTTGATACAACTTCCTCATTGTACTAAATTATATTCCTTGTACAATACAGTACAGTTGTTAGAGGGCGTTTTAAATTTGTTTTGAACATTTTTCCAGTAAGCAATGAAACAAAACGCATGCACCCATAATGGCAAAACTGCCCAGTTCAGAACATTCATCATAAAAGTCTACTCAGACTTCCACAGTGCACCATTATCAGTAAATATGCATAATTCTACAGTCCGCTATTATCAGTAAATATGCACAATTCTACCATCCATTATCAGTAAATATGCACATTTCTACAGTCCATTATCAGTAAATATGCACAATCTCTGAAGAAGTAAAAGTCATCTAAATAATTCCACATTAAAGAAATCTGTAACTAATGAAGAGGTTGCTGCTAGCAAACACCTTTATATTTTATGGTTTCATCGAAAAATAGTGTCTGTTGCCCCTCAGGAATAAATCGCCTATATTACATTAAAAAAATGATAAGCTAGTAATATTGCAAGAGGAAATGGATGGCAAACTGATAACAGACTCATAGTTAGTATCTTCACCAAGGAGAACATTCTCAGTACGGCAGCATCCACCCCTTGTGGGAGTAGAACCCACAGCCTTCTGCATCAAAAGCAAGTACACAACCTGTTGTGCTATTAACAAGGCAAGCCAACTTCATTTAAGCAACACTAAACTTCTGTTCCCCGTAGCTCTCAGCTCCTTGTAAAATCTATTCAATACTCAACTGCATCTCAACTTCGCAGCACAAGAAAACTGGAAAAAGCCAAAATGTATTGGGGGGGGGGGTCAAAAGCCCAAAAACAAGGGACACATTAAACATTGCTTGTATAATCTTGGAAAGTTGCTAGAATAAAATGCTGTGTTACCACCATACATTTTACTGCCAAGGTCCCTGTGCAAAACAGTCAGAGCAACATACCACTACGCCAAATCAGCTGCTTTGTAAAAGAGAGGAAGACTGAAACTTAAATGGCCATCATTTAGTGAATTCAGTTCTCACCATAGCTGTCAACCTCTTAGTACAAAACACCTGGACAAACCCAGTAATGAGGGAATACAGCCCTCAGACATATTCAGTGAATTCAGTTCTTGCCATAGCTGTCAACCTTAGCACAAAAACCTGGACGAAGCCAATAATGGGGGAATACAGTCCCAAAAATAGGGACAAATTTCAAATATTCATCTTATAAACTTAGAAAATTGCTAGAATAAAAGGTTGTGTTACGGTTGTGTTACTATGTATTTTCTGAAGAACATGAAGTCTGAAATTCAAATGCCTGTCAATTTTACTGCTGACAGAACAAAAACAATTTTCAGCTTAGACCCAAGGAGAAATACTGCAGACACATCTTTGTAAAATGACAGGGCACCAGAGAAAATCCACACAAATACAGGGAGAAGATGCAGACTCCACACAGAAGGCACCCCAGCCAAGAATCAAACCAGAAAACCTATAGCTGTGAGGCAACAATACTACCACTGCACCATCAAATATGCAAAGAATTAAACATTCAGAAACCTGAAGTCTGAAATTCAAATGCCTGTCAATTTTATTTAACATTTGTTAATCAGGACAGTCTGACTTGGAACAAAAAAAAAATTTCAGCAGAGGCCCAGGAAGAAATAATGCAGACATGTCTTTGTAACATGGAAGGACACAAAAGCAAACCCACACAAACACAGGGAGAAGATACAGACCCCACAAAGAAGGCACCCCAGCCAAGAATCAGACCTGAGGACCTGCAGCTGTGAGGCAACAGTGCTACCACTGCACCATCAAATATCATGCATTACAATATTTACAAACCACAGATATTATGAGGAACAGATCAGATCAAATATGAGGCAAAAATCTGCAATTTTTTTTTACAAATGGTGGTGGGTAGGGAATTCAGGTCTTTAACACCTGCATACAAGGTACAGGTTTCAAGCCTGAGGTATTCCCTACCACACACACACACACACACACCTGTAGTAGCAAACCACAAAAACTAAATATACTGCCCTGGGTGCCAAACCGTCATTATGAGAGTCCAATCAAGACAAAATGAAGTGTAGAAGAATAAAAATATCTCAATGCATTGGCTGCATGACAGCTTAATATCTAGATGGAAACAAAAAAGGTTGTGAGGCATGAAAAAATAACTTACTTTTTTTAAATACATTAATGGAATGCCAGTCAAAATCAAGTATAAGAAAAACAAGCAGCACTCAACTCAAACCACTTCTTGCACTGCAGTTCTAATTATAAAATATAAATTATAATTAGAACTGCAGTGCAAGAAGTGGGTTTATTCAGCAACTATATTGTGTAGTCATTTTATTTGTTTTCATCTTAATAGCAGACATTTCTTTATGACATACAGCTTTGACAGTATTTCTATAAAGGAAGCTGTAGTCTCTTTCTTCAAATTCTTTGTAGTCATTTTCCTGGCTGTTAGTAAGTTACATAGAAGTCTGATTTGGGACATTAAACAATGCAAATGGTTTACTTTATACAAATTTATAAAACCACACTGCTTGAAGGAAATATTTGTAGGTACTGCACAAGTATGTCCTCAGTAATTAATGTTAAGGTTTCAGTTACAGAGCACTGTACTCTTGCACTCTGGTGTGAAATAAGATGCATGAACATAAAAAACAGCGTTTGTATCCATTATCATTCCACACACAAAAATAAAGCAGCTCTGTAAGTCAATGAGTCAGCCATACACCCATCAGGGAGCCAAAGAGTATACTTACTTTAGTTCTTCACTCTGTTCTTCTAACTTCTTTTCTGTCTTCCTTCTTCTTTCTTCAGTTCTTCTTGACTTCTGTTCTGTTCTTCTTTCTTATCTTAACTGTCTTCAGCACAGGGTGCACAGCAAGTGAGCAACAGCACAGCTGACAAAATAGTATACCGGCGCCCAAATAAAAAAAAATACATAAAATGCAATCACAAATTAAAAAAAATTATTAATAAAATAAATCCCGTGTGACTGTGACAGTCACAATCGATCCACAAGGCAAGCCCACAATTGAGTATGTGATTGATTCTCACTCTTTTCCCAACGCATAAAGCCCGGGAAGAGAGCGACAACCAATCAGCATCATTTAACCCAGCAAGCACGTCATGACGTGCCTGCGGACGTCGCAGTCCGAGCCCCTTCCAATTCTATGCGGTTTGGAACCGCATAGACTTCTGGGCATCACAATGATGCCTTAATTACTCCCCCGGGCTGCAATAAAAACAAAAAAAAAATCTATTTAAAACTGCCGCAACCTAAGGCGGTTAAAGTGAGCATGCGCGTACTTCCGAGTCGCAGACTCGGAGAGACCAACAATTTTCATTTAAAACAAAAAAATACATCTCTGCTGCAAAAAAGGTACTTTAGTTACATTTTCTTTTTCAAAGCTGAGGGGGCTGCAGTCCGGCAGTCTGATGCCACGAGCCGCCCCTGGCATCAGTGTGAGCAGCAGTTATACAATTGACCTTTCCTGAAATGAAGTGGTAGAAAAAGGTTAGAAGTAGTTGAAGGTAAGACACCTAAGAAATAGGTCACTAGTCGGGGTTAGTGCAAGGACATAACCAATGAGTTTTGAAGTATTTCTTGAGTTTGTTTTTGAATTGCGTTAGTGAGGGTTCTAGGGACAAGCCAGCTGGGAGTCTGTTCCATATTTTTCCAACAGAGTTGGCAAACAGAGAGTCCCCAGCTGAGTAGTTGGCTTTGTATATTTGAACTAGGAGTCTAGTGGATGATCACAGTGGCTGGGCGCTGGTGTAGGGGCTGATAATATTTTTTAGTGCAGGTCTATTTTCTGGTTGGTAAAGAACTTTATGTGCCACTATTAGCTGGTTGAACTGCAGTAGGCTTGGCAGTTCAAGCCATCCTAGGAGATTTAGGTTGTGACAGTGGTGTGTCCGGTAGGCTGTGCCAGTAGCAAATCTGGCAATGTGGTTATAGCAGGATGATAGTTTATCAAGATCTGTTTTGTTTAAGTTGGAGAATAGAGGTGAGGCATAGAGAAGAGTTGATAGCAGATGGGAAAGGGCAATTGCAGTTCTAGCAAGAGGGGTAAGGAAAGGTTTGATTCTGTAAAGAGAGCCAAGTTTTTTTATTAATGGTTTTGATAGTTTGATTGATATGCACATCAAACTTCAGGTTGTTATCAACTATGACACCCAGTAGTTTAGTTTGGGCTTCTGGGGAGATGATAGTGCCATTGTTAGCAGTTATGTTGAAGGCTGGCAGGAGGGTCCTGCATGTGGGAGAGAAGAGGAGCAACTTAGTTTTGTTGGGGTTTAGGATTAGATGTTGATTGGAGAGCCACTTTTCCACTGTATTGAAGGTAATTTGGGTTAATGTGAATAAAGTAGCTGGTGAGGTGTCAGAACAAATCAAGGTGGAGTCATCCGCATATTGAATGCAGGTAGCATCTGGGATGACTGAATGAAGGTCGTTGCTAAAGGTGGAGAAAATAAGGGGTCCTAGCATTGAGCCCTGGGGGACTCCTAATGTGATGAGTAGGCGAGAGGATAGCTTGTCCTGCCATAGGACTGCCTGTTGCCTGCCCTGCAGGTAGGATTGAATCCACTGGAGTGCATGGTTGTTTAAGGAGAAGGCCTTCAAGGTATTTATAAGCATTTTGTGGTCAACCATGTCAAAAGCCTTGGATAGAGCTAGAAAGTGTCCTGAAGATAGTTTGTTATTATTGTGGTTGTGGTTAATGACGTTAGAGAAAGAGAGGAGGGCAGAAGCAGACCTCCCAACCGTCCCGAATTACTCGGTTTTTACCGAGTTTTGGGGTCAAAATGAAGGGGTGCCACGATTCCCGAGTGGCACCCCTTCATTTCCGATTTTTTTTGCTTTCTTTTTTTTATGTTTTGAATTTCCGCGCTGTCGGAGCTGACGTCATCACGTGCGCGATGACGTCAGCGCCGTCAACGCTACCAGCCAGTCGGAATTGAGCTCAAGGAGCTCGCGTCATTATTTCTGGCTGGCTATGAGCAGGCGGGAAATGAAAATTAAACAGTAGCAGCACTAATGCTGCCGAGAATGGGCTTATTATTTCTTTTTCTAAGTACTGCAATGCTGCGAATGGGCTTTTCAAAAATTTTCCAATGTAAATGGACTTTGGCTTTGGGGCTGCAGGCTGAGAGAGAAAGAACCATAGCTTTATGGCTACGGTCCTGTCTATTTACATGACAGAGTGGTTGTATACTTAACTCGCTTACAGACAGACATGTCTAAAGAAAGCCGTGGTGATGGACGGCGAAGGGGCGGATTGGGACAGCATCGTATGGGGAGTTCAGTAGAAATGAGGGACAGAGCGGATATGAGATCAGGGCCTGGCGGGCATAGAAGAGACAGGTCCGGACAGGCAGCAACAGCTCGGGATCATCCCATGGAGGTGCTCCTTATGGAAAAGGGAAACATGGCTGTGGAAACGCAGGGCCTTTAAAGGTAAAACTGTTCCTTTTATTACTGTTAAATTAATTAGACTAGGTGTACTGATTATGCAGCATTTCAGTAGTAGGCAAGCTTCTTTTCGCCTGATGTTTTCCTTCTTTACTAAGCACATGGCGATGGCTGTCAGGTGACAGAAATGTGACTGACAGCTGTGTAAACACACTGAATTTCTAACTTACTTTCCACATGCTTGCTGAGATGTTGTTATTTTCTTGATTCTAGCACTTCAAATATGCGTCATTAATCCTGCATTTAGGTTCATCTGTTTGTAAATAAACTTGCATCCATGCGAGGGTGACTGAACACTGTACTGTATTGGAATAGTAGTCGAGAATCGGACTTTTGATATCATTAATTTACGTAAAAATAACACCTGTATGAGAACTTGAAAACGTACATTGTTTTGTATAAATTGTCTAAATCAGCTCTTCTCTTGTTCAATATGCCTTTCAGTTTTTGAAAAACAGTGGTACGCTGTGCTGCTTGTACTTCAAAAGTAGGAGTGCCTGCCTTTCAGTTTTTCAGTGTATTTTTAATTGGATAGCTTCCACTGAAAAGGGCCCTTTCACAAAGGATACTACTGAATTGTTTCCATTACACGTGTTGAATGCAACGGCAGATTACGGTATTACTATCTCTCATTAGTATAGCAAGCATACTGTGGTTAACAAGTGATCTTGGATCGTCAAAAACAAGTGGAAACAATTAGGATGTAGTATAATGAGGTAGAAGAACAGAGAATTGAGGAACTCAAGGAGAGGTAAGCATGCTGTGATGGGGACATGTGGAACAACAGTTCACAGAGGGCCAGAGGAAGTAAAAGGAATAGAAAAAATTAAGACAGAAGGAAAGAGTACTATAGGTGTAGTAGAAAGAATTGTAAGGCGGAAAGGTTCTAATAAGGAGTATAGTAACGAATGACTGGGGTTTCTTTCAGTTTTGTATGTTATTAGTGGTATTGTTATTATTGGTTATTTCATTTGTAATGATTGTTGGTCTTTAATTATCTTAAATTAAAAAAGCCATGGGGTGGGGGTGGGTCCTAGAAACATATATGGTCTTGTAATGGCAACATAATATGACTGAAGTGATGCCACGTGGCCGTGTTTATTGATATTTAGTGCTCATTTTAAGCCTGGCATTCTATTTGTGACAGAAGAGGGCAGATGACTATATGTCAGAATTTTAAGTTTGAATAGAAATCAGTGGTATAAGCTGCAGCTTTCTTAACTATCCAGATTTTTGCACAATGTCCAGATTTGTACTTCAAATTTTTGATCTGTTCTTTATAAAATATGTGGTATTCTGGCGAATCACCAAGGATTGAAATCACTAAATAATGACGCACATTTGGGTTTCAGACTATATACTTTAGAAAATGCATGTTGACAGAAAATGTTATTCTAGCAACGTTTTAAGTTGATAAGAAAAATATTTTAAATCTGTCCCTATTTTTGGGCCTTTGTCCCCCCATTATTGTAGGATTTGTGCAGATTTCTTACACTAAAAGGTTGAGAGGTGTGGCACCAACATAACTGTTGACCTGCTAAACAAAAATGCAGCTGTATAAACCCATAGATTAGAAGCAAAGCTCCCACACTGTAGATATGGTGCAAGGTGCTGAGATTTGTATACATTTGCCCTAGGTAAGTAATAGCAACTAAACAGTTTGTAAAGCTTGGAACTAGGATACTAAATGGGAAAAGCTAAATGTCTACATAGAGGCTCCCTTCACTCTGGAATAAAATCCCAGTCCAGGTTAGGCAGAGTCCCTCATTGATTCTCTTCAAGAGGAATCTTGATGAGTGGATGGGAGATCGTAGGTTTACCCCGGGTATCACTTCTGTGTCACTGTTAGACAGAGGCACAGACACAGTATAATAACCTCGAAAAAGGGCATAGCAAACTTAATTTAAAATGGGTGGCGAAAGCCATACACACTCTGGCTAGGCTTATGCCCTAGGGCAGATAGCCTAGTATGAACCTATGAACCTATTACCCCATTCTGTAGCCATTTAAGGGAAATTCTTAACATTGTTTGTAACTTGTATGATTCAAGTGTCAGATCTTAGCCTGAGTCTTGAAGTATAATGAATCTTTAAGTCTGCTTTGCAAGACTGAGTTGGTATATATCCACACAGGCACAGAACAGTTTGCCCCAAGGTCAGCTTTCTTTGTTAGCAGTAAGATAAAAGTATATTAGTAGTTTATTTGCTGCACTTTGTTATACTGAATGTAACTGCACAGTGTGAAGACACTTCAGCTTAAATGAGTAATATCTGGAGGACAGGTTAGGTGCAATCATTTTTCAAATGATTGATGTATGTACTGTTGCTATGAGGTAAGTCAGAACAGCAGTGAAATGATGCCACTCCATTCCCTATTGCAATATTACTAGCTTATCTTTTTTATGTAACAAAGGCAATTTATTTATCAAGGACAAGAGGCACTTTTTGTAGATAAAACAATGAAATATAAAGTTGTTTGCTAGCAACCTCTTAATTAGTTACAGATCTCTAATGTGGAATTATTTTGATGACTGACTTCTGTAGAGATTGTGCATTTTACTGATACTGGTGGATTGTAGATGTTTGAGCAGACTTTTATGTTGGAAATATTCTGAATTGGGCAGTTTTGTCATTATTGGTTCATGCATTTTGTTTCTCTGATTACTGGAAAAATGTTCAAACAATACATTTAAAATGTGCTCTAACAAGTGTGCTGTATTATACAAGGAATATAATTTAAAGTCAGGAAGGTGTATCAAAGAACACGTGTATGTTTCTTGTTTTGTGTGCAAAGGGCCTATGATTTGAAAACGGCACAAAATTAATCTTTATCTGCCACTGGCCAGATGCTGCATTTTTCTTTGGATGTGTGTTTCAAGTCTGTTAAAATTAATGTGAGTTTCAAGGGCAGGGAAGTTTTAATGCTAAGTCTATTTTCAATGTGAGACTGTATTGCTTTGTTTATCAGACGTCTGTTAGTGTTTGTGCTATAAAATGTAAAATAAAATCCAAGTAATCATTGTAGAAGTAAAGCAGTATGTACATTAGTGTTTATGGTAAATGGAGCGAAATAGCCAGGTAATGGGACACTGGAATGGCTGCAGGGGGGCTCTGGGGCCATATTTTGGTTGTCTCCTTCAGTTTGCATCTGAATGTTGGTATCCCACAATTCCATTGGTGTGGGCGGGGTTACAAAATTATGTATGCAAATGTTATGTTAATCAGTGTACAGATTTGTACCTATTTTTCACGGGCCTTGTCCAGATTTTTGATATTTCCAGGTTGAGAGGTATGGGCAGAAGTAGTACTGTGCTGTGGCTTAAAGCCATGCTGAAAGTTGGACAACAGCTTGTTCTGTGTGAGGTAGTGCATGAGCTGTATGTGTATACACTTCTCCATAATTTTAGCTAGAGGTGACAGAATAGCTGTGGGTCTAAAGTTTGACAGTTCAGTGTAACTACCTCCTTTATGGAGAGGTATGACATGGGAGATTTTCCATATAGTGGGTACAGTAGCTTCAGATATAGCTCTGTTGATCAAGATAGAGATGGGGTAGGCTATGGTGTCAGCAGCCTTTTATAGATAGTCTGCTGGGAGGAGGTCGACAGCCAGAGTGGTGGGTCTTAGTTTCTTAAGTAGGGCATGAATAAGTTGAGTAGGAACAGGTTGGAAGGTAAAGTAAGTTTGGGTACTGGGTGTGGCTACATTAGAATTAGAGCCATTGGGAGAGAGTTGGCTGGCTAGAGTCTGGATGGTCTCTGTGAAGAAGCTGTTGAAGTTATTAGCAATGTCTATTGGGGATTTATGTTGGGAAGCTGAGGGGGGTGGAGTGGTTTGTTTATTCCTGCCCAGAACTTTTGAGGTTTGTTTTGGTGCTTTTGCAGTAGATGGTAGTAGTGGTTCTTTTTGTCCAAGGTTATAGATTTTTTAGTGTCACTCCTTAGCTGTCTTAATCTTAGTTGATCAAAATATATAGATAAATACAGATATACAGATATACATACACACACATGCACATGTAGGGTGTGTATAACTTTCATCTTAAAACAATAGTTCTGTCAGTCACTACATCGTCAAGAACACAAATATCAAACTGGATATGAGGAATTAATTTCTATAAAAATATACATCTTTTTGTAGTGCAACCAATATGGTGGGATGCATCACACCCCTGTATCATTATATACTAACCCTAAAATCTCACAATAGTGGGAAAGGAATAAAACTCCGAAAGCCACACTACTATGTGAGTTCATTACACAGAATGTAATAGAAATGTGACATATCTGCTCATCATTAAACTGACTTTGGCTATTACATACATGACAAAGAATTAGCTCAATAAAAAGAGAGAGGGTCCATACATACATGCATACAGAGACGCACACACAGGATGAGGGATTTTATATATATATATATATATATATATATATATATACACACACACACACACACACACACACACACACACACATAAAGAGAGAGAGAAAAAGTGTATATTATATATTCCCCCCCTGTTTTTGTTTGTGTGTATATGAATGTATATATGTCTACTTAATAATCTGGTTAAATAAGAGGTACCACATCATTATACATTTTATTTAAAGTACATAAGGGTTATATTATTATGACAGCTACTAAGTAGGGCAGGACCAGCTCGAATGTCACACTGATGGGGGAAGGTATGTGAATTTAACATGTGTACCAATAACACTTTGTTTTACAGCACAATAAATCACTCCCTTGCCTGATAAAAAGTATATATATATTTAGAAAGCTTGTGAGGAAACTATTACTCTATTTTTGTTTTACTTGGATTGCTTGTCTGTGTACTTAATAAAGGATTTTCGACTGGAAACAGACTGCCTGCCTTGCTTGGATTACTTTCGAATACTTAGTAATTCTGTACAATTATATATGTTTTTATTTATTTATTTTTTTTACTTAAGACGAGTTTAGGTTCACTACTTCTACTACTTTTGTCTGATCTGATTAATATACAGTGATTAACTAGAGATATATGGACTGAAAATCTTCCACACACAGAAGTTTCTTACACTGTTTTATATATGTAGGCCACACAAACACACACACACATACACACACACACACACACACATATATATATATATATATATATATATATATATATATATATATATATATATATATATATATATATATATATATATATATATATATATATATATATATATATATATATATATATATATATATATATATATATATATATATATATATATATATATATATATATATATATATATATATATATATATATATATACACATACATATATATATATATATATATATATATATATATATATATATATACAAGCTTTGGGAGGTGTTAATATTCGTACTGACATTGCTACCTTTTCTTATAATATGATGAACTTTTACATAATATAAGTTTACATTGTCCTTTTATTAATTTCATAAAGAGTGAATTCCTGTTTACAGCCTCCCTGTACCCGCTGCTGTAAAATAACTTCTTATCAACTTTATCATAAGATGCTCACTCCAGGTTACCCAACATGCTTCCTCATCTGCCGGCTGGAGTAAGCTGGGAAATAAATTATAAATTCAGCTGAATGACTTTGACCAACTGGGAGGTTTGAAGTTTCTGTGTGTGTTAACAAAGGAAAGCTAAAACACAGTGGATTGTGCCAGCTTACACTTCCTAGGGAGAGGATGGAAGGGAGCTCTGGCTTCCGCAAGCACTAGGGTTTACACAGACGAGTTCCCAGACAGCTGAATTTGCACTACCACAGTATGCTCACACTAAGGAGCTGGGGGAAGTAAGCATGTGCAGATATGCTATCTCTTTACAAGTACGGAATAAGGGTATAGAGCAGCTGCTAAAAGTGAAGTGGTGCTCCCAGTGAGAGGAGGTAGGCCACCCCTACAAGGACCAGCATGCTGGCCCATGCCCTACCATCTGACTCTTGTTGGAGAATAGAGAGCTTATGAGGATTCTTGGGCAAGAATGAACCATAGGGCTCTCCCTTGACCTGAGAATACCCAGCTCCCATTCAGCTGGAACAAATGAGTTAACTGGACAAAACTGTGGAAACCATCCAGCAAGGTCCTGGAGGAAAGAAGAAAAAAACATGGTACATGGTAGCTTGTTAGCAAGGTATACAAACATTGGCACTGAGGTAGTATCAAATACATATTTTGAAACTAAAATTCCAAGTCATGTTGAGCCATTAACCTAACAAAAAAAAAAAAGAAAACACTTGACATTTGTCATTTTCGTATTAACAATTCCATACAAAGCATAACCACTTTAAACTTATAACACCTTCCCAAATGTTCTACCGTATTCTAGTATTTTTGAAAGATATTTACCCATGTTGATAATATCATACTATTCTCTCTTTCAGTTACATATATGTGTACTTTACCAGTGCATATTATTACTTGGTCAGCATAAATTAGAGCTTACAAATAGCAAAAAAAAAAAAATCAATATCTCAGTAACACTGATGCTTAAAAGACATTTTTACGTGGAATCAAGTCTCTTACTCAAAAGTGTACCCTTTGAGTATAGTAATTCTTAATGGTAAAAAAATGCTTCCTATCCCTAATGTTTCTTGAAGTCACCATTAGTTTTATAGTATTACGGCAAGTTGCAATGTTAATACACTTCAGGACTGTTACTGTGATATAAAGGCACATGAGTAATAAGCTGAATTAATTATGTGCTTTTACACCTTGCTACTTTGAATGATACACTTCCTTGTTTTATTTACATTTAGTGTCTTTATAACTTGCAGGAAGTATGGTTTTAACTTTTATTTTATCTCTTAAGAATTGCACTGATCTCCTATGTGCACTAAGTCCTTAAAGGGATTTGGGCACATCTTGTATCACCAGTTATAATACATTCCCCTCCCTTTGCAGTTTCTGTTGCAAAGTTCATCTGGTTTAGGCATCATTTTAGCTGTGGCTTTTATATTACCACGTACTGTGAGATTTCAAGACATATGGGGTACTATATCATCCAGCAATGCTACCCTAAATGCTGTTTTAGACCTGCCCCATATTTGACGGCATACCAAGGACTGGATTCTGCATACAAGACTCTAGATGCTCCACCAAAAGTTCCTACTTCTGTGAGGCCACCATGTTATAGTTAGATAATTAAATTCAGAAACATTCTGTAGTAATGAATCCCATTACCAATACCCAGCATAGTTGACTTTGCATGAGCATATGCCATGCAACTGTGCTGAGCTTCAACTCTACCCAAACCTCGAGTCAAAACTTAAATGTCAACATAGTACTCCAGGAACCTAGCTTGCCTGCAATACTTGTCCTAGCACGCAGGTTGAGATGACAGACCATGAAACTGGCCAGCACTACAATGCCACCTGTATGTTGACTATAACACTCCATGCATAACAGAGAAATCTCACTTATGCATGCATTGCAATTGAACAACTTATATTCAGGGATAAGCTAGATAGGAATAGTTGGAAATTATTTAAAAAGGTTTGGAGTTATCTTCTGAGTACAAAGGGTACAGCTTATACACAGACCTACTGGGCACAGTCCTTGAGTGACACTGCTACACTCCTCCAGCTGTGAGAGAACAGCTCCACCAGCAAGTTAGAACTGATTTGTCCACTCATCTGAGCTTCTCACCATGTAAGGTTGTAGTACCAGTACCAAAATTTAGGTGGAGTACCGGCCATAGCACCCAACATCTTACCTCCAAAATCAGGGACAAATCCATTAATAATTGTGAACAATTAGCAACAATTTTTTAAAATATTAGTACAATTAACTTAAGATGTTGGCAGAATTACAATGCAGGCAGTAAAACAAATAAGTAAGACATAAGTAAAACAAGTCTATAACTACAAATATTGTCATTATTTATGACATAGAATCCATCCCCTTCTTTCCCACAGTCATCAGTTGTAGGAGGAATTAAGAGGGACAGAGTAAAGTTTTCTACGCCAAAATCAGGGAAAGTTGAGATGTATGGCCACACCTATGTTGGAAAAGTGCATTCATTTGAAAGGGCCATGCCATTACTTACAGGTTTCACACTGGCATTCAAAGCCAATGTAAACTTTCCAAGTCTTCTAGCAATTTAAGCATGATTAATTTTTCAGGACTGGGTATAGGGTTCTAATATTCTTCATTGGCCTATGCTATTAGAGGACTCACATCACCTTTTTGTGTAATTTTTTATAGTATAAGTGCTTGGGGTGGCATGCTAACCCAAATGTAATTTGCTTTGGAATCTACCTCATGGTAGTATGGTGTTTTGACCATATTGTCTGTACATATGGAACAGATATGGGCAGTGATTATAATGTTTTAAATATTGCTTTTCTACTGTAGACTTGATTCACATCCACTGGCTTCTTATGTGCAGCCCCACTATTAAAGAGGCAGTCGGTTTCAGGTAGGAGATGGCAAGTAAACATTGCTGATGAAATTTGTAAAGCAGAAATGTAATAACATTTAGCACATCTACAAAGGTATCTGTGATGGATTCTTATTTTCCACACTGCATCTGTCATACAAGTCCCGCTGGAAAGGCATCTTACTCACCTGTCCTGTGCTACAAGCAGACACCTTTAAGTACAGAACTAGAATTTTGGATTTTGCCCCAGGAAAAGATGATTGGTCTCCAACTTGGATAAACATTTGGTATCAATATGTGGAAAAAATAAATATTAACCCCAAAGCCCTTCCTTTTATTGTTTTAGTAAATTGCAAAAATCTTATATTCACAACTCCTTAAAGCATAAAATTAAAATCTTTCAAGAATTGGCAGAATCTTTAAACTTAAATAAGTCCTTGCCTTTTCTTCAACCTATACATTTAAATCCAAATATCAAATTAAACAATATGTTGAATTTAGCGGGATACCCACTTATCAAGGAGTGTAAGATACGTGACATCTACAAACATAGACAGAAATCATTGGAAGAGCTATGAGAAACACTACAAGTAAATAAAAAACATACATTATACTAAGGCAGATTAGGGAAATTATACCATCATTAATTAAAGAACCACTAACCAGCAAAAATGATTTAGCTATGTTAGTAGAAATTATAAGCTTATCTTGCAGGAAAAAAAATGCTACCGAACACCTACAAATTAATCACAGCCATCAAATACAAAACTTCACTATTATATTCTAAATACTGGGACTAGCTGGAAAGTGGGCTTACAGAAAAAAATGAAGCATAAAGCAATCAACTCAATCAAGCTGACCCCATTTAAGAATCTTATTTACATACAACTAATGCTAACCAATAATGCCTATTATACTCCAGTTATATTAAATAAATTTGATCCCAAAACCTCACCATCCTGTACGTGTTGCTCATTTCCTTAAGCTGACCATTTACATATTTTATTTTATGGTTTTGTAAACATAATCACAAACTTTGATGTTCTCTTAAAGTAAGATTAAAGAAAATGAGATACCAAAAATTGACTTTATCCTGGGAGTTTGCCATTCTTCATATTATGGATTTAAAAATGCCCAAATTAAAATACCATATTCTAATTACTCTCTGTTCATTAGTCAAACTGTATATAACCAAAACTTGGTTAGATGGTACAAAACTCACTTGGAACAGATTCAGAAACATGGCTATGAAATATATATCCTCTCACAAGTTTATTATAAGGAGTGTAAATAAACACCCTTATTACCAGAAATATTGAAAACTTCTTGAAAGAATAGATTATATGATAGGAAACACTGGAAATAAACTAATTTGATGTTATAGTTAAATAAGGTCTATTTAATTAAATATTTTATTAGATTTTTACAATCCATATCATTTATGCAATATATAGCACTGTCACTATATGTTTTTTACTTCTGTATTAGTAGCAGTTATTGTAGATATTGTACATAGTTGTATGAATTAGATTTAGTAGTATATTTGTTGTTGACTGAATTGTATTTGTAATCATCACCAAAATGTTCACTTGTAATACTTCATCTTGTTTATATTCAATATACAAAACAATAAAGATTCAATTGGGGAAAAAAAATAAATATCACTGATTTTCGAACTGGTCAGAATAATTGCAACTGTTTGAATTAAAATTAACACTGTAAATATTCAGTACAAGACTGGAACTATTAAAAATCAGTTATAAATTGTTTAACCAGCAGATATGAACCAATCATATTGAATGAAACAAGAAACAAATCTTCTTCAAAGTTTGTCACCTACCACCCAACAGAAATCTGCATACTAGAACTTACTACTTTGAATAGATAAACTTAATTATGAATGTGACAAAATAACAAAGCTAATAACCTTACAGACACTACACAAAACCATCCAGTACTTCCAAGAAATACACACTATGATGCCATATAACATCAAAATAAAAAAAATAGAAAAGTATATCTCAGTTTAGTGTCACTGCAGTGTCAGAGGCTCAACACTCACCTTTGGTGCAGAAGGATGCAGGTTTTGTTCCACATCAAGTAGATGGATTGCTAACACTTCTGTGCAGCATAAGGGGGATGCTGTACACCTGAGAGTGTTGTCCTTCAGATGAGATGTTAAACCAATGCCCAATCAGCTTGAATTAGTGGTAGCTCAGGTTGATGTAAAAGATCCCATGACACCTATTGAAAAGAGTAGAGGTCCTTTATTTCTATGCAACAATAACTCTTATTTCCAACATATTTACATATTTACAAGTGTTACACACATACACACACACACATATATATATATAGACACACACACACACACACATATATATATATAGACACACACACACACACACACACACACACATATATATATAATCTGTAATTATGTTTGTAATTAATTGCTATGTTGATCAAATTGTTAATTGCTATGTAAATCCAATGTAACTACTGTCTGCATATTTTAACTGTCTAGCTTTTCCCCCAGGCCTCTGCTGAAAATAGACCTACGTCCAGTCGGACACTCCCGGTCAACAAATGTAAATATATATATATATATATATATATATATATATATATATATATATATATATATATATATATATATATACAGGTCCCTATCAGTTGATCAAGTTTTCAGAAACTCAAAATTCATATGGTCGAGACCCTGTGATCAAGTTTTTGAAAACTCAAAGCTTTTTAATGGATATTGTGGTACAATGAGTACTGTAGTATGATCTTGAAGTTGGTATAAATAATTTGCAGTGAGTGTGAGGGGAACAGGGGGATTGCTCCCCTGCAAAAATGTAAACATGTAAACAAAGACAGATTTTTATGGGTTTTTTTTGTTTTTGTATGTTCTAGTTTTTGGAAACTCAATCATATGGTCTCGACCATAACAATATGAATTTTGAGTTTCTGAAACCTCGGTCATCTGACACAGACCCATATCTATATCTATATCTCTCTTTCTCTCTCTCTCTGTATATATATATATATATATATATATATATATACATATATATATATATATCCATACACAAATATGTTTACTAAATGCTCATTCCTATTAGACCCACTACTCCTTTATATATAACCACCATCTGATTTTACTTAATAAGTTTATCTGCTTCTTTTATATCTTCAGAATAATCTTCTTTACATAGTTTCCCCACTATTGTTTTACTATTTTACATTTCAAAAACACATGCTCTGTAGTTTATTCTTCTTAACAATGTGAACAGATTCTTTCACTTTTCTTCACATATGGCAATTTATCTATTACCAATCTCCACAAAAATATCTTGACATTTTACTTTATGGTTTTTATCATTTGCTTCTTATTTTATAGCTTTAATTTTTTCATCCATTAGATGTTCCCATGGTTTTATCTAGTAATGTTTTATCATTACATTCGTATACCATATTTTCTATCTTTTTCTATATCATCAATTTTTATTTTCCACAAAAAATACTTTTTGGTAATATTTTATTTCCTCATTTTTCTCTTTTACTCCATTTTACCATATCCCAACATGTATCATACTTATATTTATACAATTTTATTACTAATCTCTCATCTTTTTCATTTATCTACTTTAACACTTTGCACAAATTTAATGAAGCAGCATACACCACTGGGTTAATTAACCCTAAACCTCCTTCTTCTTTATTTACATATAAAACTCCTCATTTTACTGGGTTTAATCTAGAACCCCATATAAATAAATAAATAAAAAATCTGCAATAATTCCTTTTTAAATACTGTTGGCAATATAAGTACATTTGCTAAGTATGCTATTTTTCTCATTAGTACTAATTATATGAAATAAGTTTTTTTTTGTAAATAATAATTTAAATGTTCTCCAGAAATTACAGGTTTGTTTTATTTTTTTTATTGCTTTTTTTTTCCATTGAATTCTATTTGCATCTTTATTCCCAAATTTTATACTTAATGCAGACATTTAATTTATTGTTAAATATATACAGCAGCCTTTACTACATCACCCAAACATTTATATTTCTTTTTATTTAAAACCATCCCTATCATCTCTAGACACTCAAGTGTACAAATTATTACTTCTTTTATCCAAATGCAATTATTGTAATGTCATCTGCATATGTTAACAGAATTGGAATTGTTAACTCTTCAGGTGTTATATAGCCCACACCTCCTTCATTTTGTAATTTATTTCACATGCTATCACATTCATAACTAATGCAAGGAGTATATAACTCACTGGACATCCTTGTCTTACACCACTCTTCATATGTACCTCTTGGCTTACCAGCCATTTACAAGTATTTTTACTTTATTATCACTATACGCTGACATAATTTCCTCACTTTCTAACTTATATTATATTATTTCATTATTACCATAAGATTTCATGTCCAGTTGTGTCAAATGCCTTATTAAGGTCTCCTATCTTGATTTTCACTTCTTCTTTTCCATTTATAACATCTTCCACTATTTCTCTATCATTAATAATTCTTGACAACCCTTCTCTGTTATGCTATATATGCTATCTTCCATAATATTGTCCATTTTACTTTCAAATCTCTTTTGTATTATGTTCATGAAGATCTTAAAATCATTATTATTCAATACTTCAGTCTCCAGTTTTTATTTGTCTTTTACCTTCCTTCTTCCATATGAATTTAGATATTCCACTACATAATTATTTATAAATAAAACCTTGTTCTTTCACCTATGACCTCCTGTTTAAAGAGTTTTTCCAGTTTTCGTCTCCATTCTCTGCTAATTCTCCTTTTAAACTGATCTTCATGAAATGCTAAAGACTCCTTCTCTGCATATTTCTGCCTGTCTAAGGAACAGTTAGTTCTTAACTTCTTTGCTATTACCTCCAGTATTTTGCTTGCATATTTTTAAAAATGGAACAGATTCAGCATATAAATTGCTCATAGACTGTAGTGGTCCTCTTTTTAAACTGTTGTCCATCATACTCATAGATGGTGTGATTTTCAAAAATAATTCTACATATGCTGGGATGTTTATGTTACTTCCATCATGGTGATTACTTTAGAAATGATAGTAAGGCCTAGGAAGATATGTCAATTTTCTCATTCTATGTCAGGATACTGCTTTTATAAAGAACATGCAATAGTGTTATTTCCCCAGTTTAGGATCATAGCATCATAGGAGGTTATTGGGTTAATGGCCCCTACAAGCCTAGCCAAGTTCAACCAGTGTTCCCAAGGGTGTCTGGTTCAAGCAGACATGAAAATCAGCACCTATTGCCATTGTCCATGAGGGACACAGGTAGAACCCCTGGGGCAAATTTTCTGTTTCCCATCCAGTCATCCAAATTACACTTAAATAGGGCCAATGAGGTGCTTTGTTTAACATGAATAGGAAGCTTGTTCCAAAGGTGGGGCAACCTCTGTGAGACAAATCTGTATCTCCAGCAAGTTCTGTTGATGTCACATACCAGGTTAAGGTCCTTTGAGTAATTGACTTGTGAATGTGCAGCATTTCCATTAAAGCTCGGTCAGAGATTGCTCTGTATGGAAGGCACACGTCACCTCTGAGCAGTCTGTGCAACACGGAGTAAAGTGGCCATGATTTCAGTCTGTCTGCATAAGACAGCTCCTGAAGATCCTGAATTTTCTTTGCAAGGAACCTTTGTGGTCTGTTCAATTGCTGCTGGTGTTTGGAAAGGAAAATAACAAAGGGAGCATTGTACTCTATTACTGGCCTGATGAGGGAAGAGTACAGGGGGGTTATAACTTCTTTTTTTCTGGAGGCAATGCCCTTACTTATGAAATGAGCAATATAAAATGCCCTTCTTACCACTGTGGAGACATGGTGATCGAAGTTAAGGTTGCTTTCAACCTGTGTGCCCAGATCTCTCACCACTGACTGTGTGCTTAGGGTATTGCTATTGATGTGGTAGTTTACATGAACAACACCCTTGCTTAAGGGGATGATAATGCATTGTTTTGCATTAAGTTTAAGACCATGACTTTGGTACCAGTCATTAGTCTGTGTAAGACCTTCTTGCAGGATATTGACATTGCTAGGGGTTTCATTGATCGTTCCCAGTTTGCAGTTATCAGCAAACTTTGTCAGCCACAGTCCTTTAGTTTTAGCCTGCTTGTGAGAAGTAGATTACAAACAGTAGGAGTCCCAGAACTGATCTGTGTGGAACATCACTGGTTACAGGTCTGCTGGAGGAGATGGAGTCTCCTATTTTGATTGTATGAGTTCTATCAGTTAGCCAGTTTGCAACCCATCTGGGTGAGTTTATCAATTATGCCTTGCATCAAAGGCCTTGGCTAAGTCTGGGTAGGCCATAAGCACAGATTTGCCTGCATCTAGGGCTTTGGTGTCTGTCTTGAAAAAGTCCACCAAGTTTAACAGACATGATCTCCCCTTGACAAAGCCAAATTGGGTGGGGTCGAGCATTTGGAGATTTCCTACATCTTTGTTAATAAGGTCCATGATGATTCATTTCATGGGCTTGCAGATAAGGCTGATCAGGCTAATGGGTCCATAGTTGCCAGGGTCCATGGATGCCCCCCCCCCCCTTTGTGCAAAGGGATGATGGCAACTGTTTTTCATTCAACTGGAATGAAGCCAGTGCTTTAGCTATGACTGAAAAGTGTGCTTAATGGTGATGCTAATTGCTGTTTTAACCCATGTAGAACACAGCCTGGGATGTTGTCTGGTCCCATAGACGGTATGTTTCTTGGCCTTGGAGCGGCCATTTAAGACCTATTCCTCTGTGATACTAGGTGAGGGAAAGGTGTTAGGGATGTTTTGGGATATATGTGGTGGGGACACGGGAGTGAAGTTTTCACTGAACCTGTCAGCCAGCAGGTTTGCTATATCCACAGGTTTTATATATGTAGTATCATTAACTACAAGTTCAGTGCAAATCTGGGACTTACCTTTGAGGTTATGGATGTAACTAAAGAATGCCTTATGGTTATACTTAGGGAACCTAATTTAGATTAGTAGTTAGCTTTGGAAGACTTAATTAGGAGTCTTACTTGATGTTTAGGTTAAGGAGGGAGTGTTTCCAGTTTTGAGACCATTCTTTCCTACTCTTAATCCCCAGTTTATTTCTCCTGTTGTATAGCCTATTAATGGTAGTTGTTCACCAGGCAGGTTTGTTTTTACATGAAGATTGTGCTTTGACTGTATCAGGTACGGCAGAGTCAATACAATTGTACAGGTGCTTGTATAAAGTACTGGTACATAACTCAACATATGTGTCTGTTCCATCAGTGGGGGAAGGCACTATGAAGCTATTTATGCTGTCATGTAATTGGTTGTAATTGGTCTTGGAGAAGTCAGGAGGATCATGTGTTATAGTTACTTCTAGCGAGACTGATTTGTGGTCAGATCTCACTAGGGATGGCCACAAACTTGTGGTGGTGCAGCATACCCCATGTTGGTGAGCACCACATCTGGGATGTTTCAGCCCCTTGTGGGTGTGTCAACCAGCTTGTCCAGGGCATTGGAGTTAACAAAGTCCAGGAACCTTTGGGCAAGTGAGTTAGAACACGTACAATTTACCCAATCTATGGATGGGTAATTAAAGTCACCCAAAACCAGAGTGTTTAGTTGTATCTTGATTGACTCAAGTAGATACAAGTAGGCTGAGTAGATGTCCTGATTCGTGGAGGTGGTCCTATAGCTGGCAATGACTTGAAGAGGGGTCTTATCTACAGTCAATTGCACCTGACGTAATTCAAGGGAATTGTGCTGTTTAACCAATATAGAGGTGTATTTATCTTTAATGAATATTGATACACCACCTCCTTTATTTCTCATGCCTTCAGTTTGTGGCCTGAACGTGTGGAAGGAAATGCAACATGGTATAGCTGGGGTGCTCTCCACAGCCTTAAACCAAGTCTCAGTGACTGCACAAATGTCAGCATCTTCCAGGGTGAGGACTGCTTCCAATGAATGCAGTTTCTGGTTTAGACTCCAAGCATTTAGCAGCATAACACTTGAAGTTGTTTGTAGAGGATATTTTTACTTCAGGAATTTTGTTCTTGTGGCATTGCCTAAAAAATGCACTATGGAGATGGCAAGAGCCTTAGCCAGAAACAGAAATTCTGGGCTGACAGGTGAAGACCATCTCTGGCAAAGCATTGAGGTCTGTCAATCATGTCATCCCAGGCTGACAGATACTAGATCCCCTTTGAATGACACCAGAAACTAAGCCAATTGTTGAAGTCAATCATTTTTTGTTTGTATTGAGGTATCAACCTAGGTGAAGGTAAAATGCTGCTTAAGGCTGGGGACATACCTGCCTGAGACACATAATCAAAGAGTTCAGTCATGTCTCTCTTCATATAGTCCAGTGAGATACATCTCAAGTCGTTCACACCAACATGGACTATGATGGAGTCATAACAGTGCCTGTTGTTGGCAGACTTAAGTGCATGTGTGTTGTGGCAGATCCTGGCACCTGACAGACAGCTGACTGTGACCTCTTCCTTATCCAATCTGGTGAGAGGGACATCTGTGTGTCTCCATCTACTACAGACTGTCAAGAAAAGCAGATGGAGTAATACAGACAGAGGTACTGACAGTATCACACAGGTTCAGGGCAGGCATGCAGTGCAGGAGACCATTAAGGAGTGTAGCTCAAATTTCCAACTGCCCCAAAGTATTCTCTGGATAAGTGGCTTGCTCAGTGTGACACAGTAGGCAAATAATGGGAAGATTTACCAGTCAGAGCTTTAATCCTCTGTACTGCCACATAATATGAATGCCTCATCTCCCCAAATATGTACTTCCACCTGTATAAAGAGAGGCAACATAAGGTCAGAGCAAATACAGTCTTCATAAATACTTTGATAGGGGACAAGAACCACCTAACTTTCGTGGGAAAAGAAAATAGTTCACATTTTAATTAAGGGAAAATTGAGAGAGAAGTTAACAGATTAAAATATCTGAGAGGGGTGGTTGTGGAGAAGGGAAGCCTTTATGAGGAGTTCAAGCTGCAGCCCAGTGTTATGGAGTATCAAGAGTAGTGTGTGAAAGAAGAATGCCAAAGAAGCTGAAAAGTAAGATACAAAACAGTGGTGCAAACAGCAGGAGGCCAGTAGATCTATCCCTTCTTTATATATTACTGCTATTACTGCCTCCTTCCATGATCTTGGTGGGTTCACACCCTTTAATATTTTGCCAAACATTCTTTACCAAACTTCTACTAGCCTCTCCCCTACCAGTTTCCATACCTCTTTTGTATTCTAGCTGTACCGGGTCACTCATTTATTTTAATGCTTCCCTGACATCTCCCCAAAATATCATTTTCATTTTAGTTAACTGTCTTAGTCTTTGTTCTCCTATTTTGGGCAACTGAACGTTGTCCCAATTTATTCTTGCTTCTACATTCACTGTTCCATTACTCTCCTCCATTCTATACAAATTCCTATAATAGTCCCTTAATTTCTCTAGTATTTCTTTTAATGTGTACATCTACCTTCTCCCCCACCTCATTTATCTGAGCACTCCCTTTCTACTTCTGTTTGCCTAAGGCATACTTCAAAGGCTCTGCTTGTCTTTGATGTGTTTGCAAAGTATATTCTTTACAACCCAACCCTTCTCCTCCATAAATGTTCATTAACCCATCTCTGTATTTCTTGTCTTAATCGTCTCTCTCTTTCTTTTTCTGCTTCATTTCCTATATGTTGCTTTCATTGCAGCTTGCTTACTTCATCCTTCATTGCACTCCACCTAATCCTATGCATATATTTCTTCATTTTTTTCTCTCCTTAACACATTATCCTTCAACTCCTTCTTAATTCTTTCCCATCCTCTTTTTCTGCCACACCAACCTTTCTAGGGAACTTCTCCACTCTTTAACTACCCATGCCACTTCCTCTATTTGCTCTAATCAATAATTCAAGAACCTGTTGCAGTTGTCCCTGTCTCTCTTGTAATTTTACTTTTAGACTAACAAGTGCATGGTCTGATATCGTTAAGGCTTCACATAGCACCTGTTCCACTCTCTGACTGTTTTTAATCTTTATATATCCTCTGATCAGCCTTGACCAGGCCTTACATCAGCTGAAAACTATACATAGCCAGTTCCTTCCTGACCTGTTGTCAAAGTTAGACAGATATCCTCCAATTCCATCTCCTTCATATACTAACCCAGATATCTACCCCTCTTTTGCAATCTGTGTCATTGTGGGCCTTTTTCGACATCTTTTTTGTCATGGCAGATTTCTGTCTCCTAATATTATAGCTATCCTTTCCTGAAAAGAAATGAAAAGAAAAAAAAACATGATTCTTGCCATTATCTCATTGTTTTGATGCTATTTTGTGGTGAGAGATAAACTGATATCATAATGATAATTTTCCCTTCTATTTTTCTTTTATCCCTGTGTATATTCCTTTAATCAGTTATTCCTCTTGTTGCCAATTCAGCCCTCTGAGACTGAGCACTACAACTCCTCTGCTTCTTCTATTGCCCCATATTGCTCCGGCTGCTATTGCAGATCCCTGTCTGTTTAGGAGTTTGAGCTTTTCCTCTTTTACGATGATTCCCTGCAATGCTGCTGCTTGATAGAATACTAAGCTTGATAAGATGAGAGGGCTATCTCTTTTTATTGCATTTCCCAGTACATTTACATTCCATGTTGCTATTTTTACTGTCTTTCCCGTATCTCTTTTTGATATTTTAAATTATTTTTGTCAGCCTGACCTCCTTTCCCTTACTTTTTGTGATCTTATCCTGACTTCTAGTTCAATTACGTTTAACTATAGAAAGTCTGTATATGCCTTGCAGTTTCCTTTGTTGTTCCCCTTATTTTTCTTCCTGTCTGCATGTGTGTTGCATGTGTTACTTACTCTTTATTACCCCATAACAACTAATTCATCCCTCTTTAATTAACTGTATACATATTTATATTGTTGACTTTCTCCATCTGAGCCCTTCTGTTACAGCTCTCTCACCCTTTCTGCTGTCACTAGCAGTTACTGGATTGCATACAAAGCTTTGCATGCAGCTTCCCAGCCTCTTTCCCCTTCACTTTTTCTGCTTCTGAGCCACACTTTTTTCTCCTTATCTCCATCTTATTTCCTTTTGCAATATTAACCTCCTCTCTTCCCATCACTTTTCCTCCCAGACTAGGCAGAGTATTGTATTTTAATGTATCAATTATGTATCATCTACTTCCTGTCTTGTCACAACTTTGTCTGATTTCTTCCCCTCCTATAGTCCTATTGCCTTCTATGTTTTTCATATTTCCCTTTCCATAACAACAATCATGGGGGTCATATCAAATAAATTAAATATATTTTCTCTTAGGTTCTACTTACATTTTGCCAGTTTATGTGCTTTAAGACTCCTGGTAGTTTTGTTTCCCCTCCTGTCTACTCGGTTATATAGCTATTAAATGATACCATGCTACATTGCATTTTTAGGGGAAGGCTGAACTTCTTCCTGTCTTCTCTTTCCTAGATTTTCCCATATTCCTTATCTTTATTTGGTCTTACGTTCTGGCTTTTACATTAATATTAAACTAACAGTTTAAATTTGCTATCCCAGTCTCATTGCTTATTACATGCATCCTCCTTTTCCGACTTACTTTTTATACGATTTAAGGTAGTAAGTCATCAGTGTAGAATGTCTCTTACCAGCATTTACTGTGACCACAGTCTTTTGCTTTATGGAATAACCCAGTCAAAGTAATGTGTTAAAGTATTCAAAACATAAGGGCATATTCTAGGTTCCCTACCATCTACAGCTCAGTCCACCCATTTCCTCAGCATCCCACATATATAATTAATTGTCCTTTTCATTCTTGTTCATATAAAAGTACTTCCTGGTTCTTGTCATTCCAGATTTTGGAAAGTTAATCTGGTTATTCTGTCCCTTTTTGTATGCTGAAAATCCTTTACTCCATTTCCTTCTCCTCTCTTACCTCTGCCTTTCTTCCCACTTCTTTTTAAATGTTCTTTCTTTCTTTTCAAAGGTCAAGAAAAATATTCCTGATGTTTTTGCCCATTCCAGCCTAGCTTCTGGGGATTTTGCACAAGCCTTCAGTTCAGCATTTTCATTGATAACCTGTTTTACGGCTGTAGAGTGTTCGTTGTAGTCAAGTCTACCTCATCTAATCTTTTCTTGTGACTAGTGTTTCTTAAAGGCATTGGTTCATTTCCTGAATCGTATTCCAAATCATTATTAGAAGTTACCTGCTGTTTCCTAGGGTCCTTCCTCTCTTCCATCTCACTGCCATTTGCCTTCTTTTTGAACCTGTTTTGACTTCTCCTTTTATCTTTATTCAGCATTTACTCATCTTATAGCTACTGCGGTGGTGGTGCTGCGGTAGCGTTGTCGCCTCACAGTAAGACACTGTCCTGTTTGATTCTCAGCCAGAGCGTCTTCTGTGTGGAGACATGCGTGAATGGGCATATCTTCGTTGAAGGTTGTGCGTCAGGGCCGGCAACTCGGCATGTAAAAATCGACTGACAATCATGAGCGGACTGGAGTTCCGCTGTGGTGACCCCTAACCGGGAAAAGCTGAAAGACACAACACTCATCTTATAGCTCATTTTTCTCTTTATGTGTTTATTAATCTGCTAAAGTACTGTCAGTTGATTTTTTTTTGTCTTTATTTTCCAGTATTTTTTTACTAGTTGAGGAGCAACATTTTCTTTATTGCTGTTTAGTCAGCCTCTCCACCAGAAGTTCCTAATCAAATTTTACTTTTACAAACACACAATTATTTCACCACCAAAACACTTAAAATCTTGGGAAGTCATTACTTAAAATAGCAATACTCCCAAGGTCACAAAGCAACCCCACCACAGACGTAGGCATAATTCCACACACTCCTGTGTATGTATATATATATATATATATATATATATATATATATATATATATGGATTCCATACATTTGGTCGAATTACACTTAGTCGAAAATGATACCAGGCATTGCACTTCACTAAAAGCTCACTTGACTGAAAGCTCATTTGGTCAAAGTTCATTTGGTCGAAAATGGAATATAGCCCCTGCCCTACTGCAGTGCAACCCTGGAATGAGAAAATACAGGGAGGGGCACAGCACCCCACAATGGGGGGTGTGGGGGTGTAGCACCCCAAATAATTTTAATGTATTCACTATTATAAGAAGGTATATCCACTGGAAATGCATTGATATATATATCTTTAGTAAAAACTATTGGCATAATGTGGGGGGCTATGCCCCCACACCCCCCAATGTGGGGAGCTGTGCCACCACACCCCCCCTTATTTAATATTCTCACTCCAGGGTTGCACTGCAGTGGGGCAGGGGCTATATTCCATTTTCGACCAAATGAACTTCAACCAAGTGAGCTTTCAGTGAAGTGCAATGCCTAGAATCATTTTCGACTAAGTGTAATTCGACCAAATGTATGGAATCCATATATATATATATATATATATATATATATATATATATATATATATATGTAAGTATGTGTGTGTGTGTATGTATCTATATATATATATATATATATATATATATATATATATATATATATATATATATATGAATTTAGTTGAACTTAGTTTTGTTTGAGATATGTGCAGTAGACAAAATTTAGTCAGCTAAGCAGATGGTTGATAGGTGCGTGAGATCACATAATTCTAATGCACTTTCCCCAATATTGTACGATCTCCAAGTTAATGTATATAACTGGAAGGGGATATGGGAGATTCTGTGGGCCTGTCCTCCTTCAAAAAAAAAAGAGAGACATTTCTATGTTTTTTTTTTTTTTTTTTAACTTTAATTTTGCATGTACAGAGGTCATTGCCTGGTACACACATAGTGGTGTATCAAGGCTTGCCTTGTCAATTTTTTGTGCTCAATACTGTGAACATCATAGTTTGGGTCAGTTTGTTTGAATATATCCTTACATGTTTTTCAGCTTGTGCATTGTTGTGGTGAATACACATATATATATATATATATATATATATATATATATAGGGTGGCCTAATGGTTAAGGTGTTTGCCTTATAAACACAAGGTGCAGGGTTTGAGTCTCACAAGGGATAATTGGCTAGGCTTAAAATGGCTTGCAATGGCAGTTAGCCTAGTACTAATATATGAACCATATGAACCATATATATATATATATATATATATATATATATATATATATATATATGTGTGTGTGTGTGTGTGTGTGTATGTATATATATATATATATATATATATATATATATATATATAGAGTTCTCCTTTATAATCTCGAAATACTGAAATCTCGAATTTCAGTATACCGAGACCATAAAGGCAAAACTTCAAAATAGTGAAAGTGTATAAGCACAAATCCGAATATCTCGAATCTGCGCATTTACGCTACATGAAGTGTTTGGCTGGAATGGTGTCCATAATTTAAGGTGAGTGAATGTATGTGAGTGTTTTTGTAAGTTGCATGTGTGGGTTAGGGTAGGGAGATGGAAGTATGAGTGTGAGTGTTGGATGTGTCGGTGTTTGTGTATGTGTGTGTGTGTGTGTGTGTGTGTGTGTGTGTGTGTGTGTGTGTGTGTGTGTGTGTGTGTGAGAATATAGAATATCTGGGTGTGAGTTTGTTTCTTTTTCTGTTTGTGCAATCTTGGAGTTGGTATATATAAGTAGGGTTGGTGTGGGGGGCACAGACCCCCACATGGGGGGTGCAGGGGGCTTGTCCCCCTGCTTACATGTAGTGTAGAGTTGTATAGTTTGCGTGCTGTTGATAGAGTGGTGTGCGTGTTGTGTGGTGTTTGATGTATGTTTGTGATTGTGTGTTTCGTGATTTTGGGTTTCGGGATTGTGAGTCGTTTGTCTTTATAGTTTTGAGATACTGAAATTTGAGATTTCAGTATTTCGAGATTATAAAGGGGAACTATATATATATATATATATATATATATATATATATATATATATATGTGTGTGTGTGTGTGTGTGTGTGTGTGTATGTATGTATATATATATATATATATATATATATATATATATATATATATATATATATATATTACTTTGGACAACAAATCAGCAATGTCGACAGCAAGAACACTGACTGCAAGCAGTTGACAATGCAAATGTCAAAAAACAACTGCACATGCACAAGGAAAATCCTTGCCGCATGCAAACAAAAAAAAAAAAATTTTGCAGGAAAACAAGCCTACCTGTGCCCATAACCCGTACTTATTACATATACCAAGTCCAAGACCACACAATCCCCAGGGAAAAGGAATATTTCCCCTACCAAGGGATTGTCAATCTAATGCACCTGTTGACCATCTACAAATGTTCACCATATGTGGTCGACTGAACAGATGTTGATCACCTAATGTTTCATCCAAATGTCCAAGTGTCATACACACATACACAGACACACACACACACATACATATATATATATATATATATATATATATATATATATATATATATATATATGTCAAATAAATTATTAAAAATCAGACTGTAAAATCATTAGGCTTTTTAAAATGACAGTCAACAACACAGGAGATTCAGATGCAAAAGTTTACTAGTGTACACCAGGAGGCAAAAGACCATACAATACAAGTATAGAGTTTTGTCTAACATAAGGTGGGAAATACTGAATGTTTTATACAGTCTGCATTCAAGTTATTCCCGCCTTACTGACGTGGTTAGTCACAAGGCATCTACATCACTTTTACTAACAGTATTCTATTCATTTAATAATGCTGATGTAATGCATCTAAAAAAAAAATTCCTTTAACTACAATACGGCCTTGCTATCCATCTGGTCAGTTATAATGTCTTCCTGTAAGTTTACTTCTCTTATCAGTACAATACAATAGCAGATTCAGTTTTTAATTCATTCTCTTACACAGCTGCGTTCTAATCTTACAAGGCTGAATTCTGAAACTACAGGAAGGAAAAGATTTTATTATACAAGGACTCGGGAAGGAAACGGAAGATTTATATGTTCAATCTCCTGACCCAGTAGATAATCCCTTATGAAAAACATCACATTGAGCTTTCTGAGCTAACAGCTGCCAGGGTCAGGGGTCAAAGCACACTGCAGTTTCAGAAGTTACTTGCATTTACACATGAATTTTATTCCTTCTGTTATATGATTAATAGAATAAAATGCATTATTAACTACTTTGCTTTTAAACTAGCATTTCACATACATTTAAATACATATTTTTCTAACAATATATATATATATATATATATATATATATATATATATATATATATATATATATATCCACCATAACAATGCACAAGCTGAAAAAATGTATGGATATATTCAAAGAAAATAATACCCAGCACCAGATATTGCATAAACTCAAAGAGAGAACATACCCTTCTTGCTTTTCTCTGAATTTAAGATCCACTATAAGATGCCAGTGACCCTCCAGTGATGGCATTCTGACTGTAGATCAACTGGCCAGTGTGGCAAACAATTAGCTTCTCAGATAATCACATTCAAAATGTTTTAGCATGGTGTTGACTCTGAAACGTTAGTGCAAACCCAGGTGCACTAGGTATGGCATAGTTGTGTTCAGAGGTTCTTGGTTTTCAACGTGGATCTGTGTTCAGAGGCATGGCATTTTTCAGAAAGCAAATCAGTGGATGTGTGTGCATGTGTATATATATATATATATATATATATATATATATATATATATATATATATATATATATATTGTTTATTATTCATGACTTATACTGTTCTTTGATATACACATATCTCTTGACATTTGATCCATTCTGAAGAAGTTGCGATACTGAATAAAAGGAACAAAAGCTTAAGGAATCACTGTGGGTTGTATTTCTTCACTCCCTTCCGTATTTTCTATTTTCTATTTTTTATTTCTTAATAGAAGTTATAGATGCATATATATATGTGTGTGTGTGTGTGTGTGTGTGTGTGTGTGTGTGTGTGTGTGTGTGTGTGTGTGTGTGTGTGTGTGTGTGTGTGTGTGTGTATGTGTAATCTGAAAGATTGTGCAAAAAATAAAGTGAATGCATTTAAACAGCAAAAAAATTATATATGCTAAAGAGATGCAAATTGGAAAAAATAAGCAATAATTATTTAATGGAGATAGAAATCCTTCTGAATATGATGCATAAATATGTGTTATATTAAAACAAAGAATAACAGACACAGTTGAGTTTAAAAATAGGCATTGAGGCACAAGTACATGTGACATATTATACATTTTTTGCCCGATATCTGTAGCAAAACATGAACTGCAAAGAACTGAAATCAAAGTTTCTTCATATACAGGTCAGATAAAACATACTTTGACACAATGTAAACTGCAAAGGCAACTCTTATTTTCTGTTGTTCTTTGGGGCTTAGCTAATGCATTACCATTTCTGATATATGCAGAAATTAAGTTAATCAAAATAATTTTGTCACAGAAAGGTGAACACTAAGCTTCAGAAAGAACGCATTTCTGTGTCTTTTTGTCTTTTTCCACCCACTTACTCTAGAAGGCATAGCATTTCAACCCTCATTTCTGTCTAACATCTTTTAAGATAATTGTACTGGGTTAAGAAATGGGTGGTGACAAAGGAAAAAGGCTGTAAATAATTTAAATAGCTTAAAATGCATTGTAAAAATGTTGTGGCAGTTAGCTAAAAGGATTAAGGCCGTAAGCTGCTAATGTACTGCTTCCTATACCTCAAGGGTTTGATTCCCTCAGCCTCCATTTGCCTACTGCATGATTCTGTACAAGTCACTTAACTAGGCAGTGCAATCAAACTAAGACTGCAAAGGTCTGCACAAATTAGAGTCCTACCACTGTTAACAAATACATGAACAACAGCTTGTCCTATAATCACTGCAATGTTTTATGAGGTTGATGTATTTCTCTTCATTGGCTTTCATGGGTAACTTTTTTAGAACATAGAAAATACTAACTTTAGCATGGTATGATCCAGTAATTAGCAACAGGTAACATCTTAGCTTCATTGTCCTGGATATGCATTTGGTACATTTATATAAAAATGGACTAGATGCAGTCCTGGTGCTGTTTAGAATAATATAATACATTTTTTTTCATTCTGAAGAATGCAGTAATACTTTAATAGCAGTTAGTTGCCTAAATCATTATAAGCACTTGCTAACTTGCATATCACCTACCACTGTACATCAAAGAGTAAACAGGATTACAATAAGCTATGCATCCGATATGATAACCAAGGTTTCTAGATTTTGTGCCAGGTCTAGAAGTGGTAATGCTGACAAACCATGAATAACTCAGTACGCAGATGACCATAAAAAAAAAACACTGAGTAGTAAATGGGATTTCTTACTGCTATCTAATTCTCTTCCCAGACATTCTCTCTAAATATACCATAAGCCTGTTTTTCCCCACACTTTATATTGCAGTTACTATTTCTATTAGGCTAACTTACCTTTTTTTTTACTCTACAGTCTAAACTTTCTTTAAATATTAAATGATTGTCATATACCTTGTATCAATTCTTGACCAATGTTTTTTATATTATTTCTAATTTGTTATAATTATTTAAACTGCAGATGTTTTTGTTTTATTTTTGAAGATTGTAAAATTATTGTTCTAAAAATGTTTTGTAATAATTTGGAGCTTTTTCCCCTGGGCCTTTGCTGAAAATAGGCTTCTACCCAGTAAGACTTTCCTGGTAATTAAATGGCAATAAATAAGTAAATAAATTTTAGGTAACAGCTAATAGCAAGCAAGCAATATCCTGAAGGAAGGTTGGATAAATAGAGTGGTATAAGGCATATTATTTCTAAGTTAAACTACTTTCAGTAACAAAGTATGAGATTAATTCTAACCACTATTTTCAATAACATTCAGTTATTTTTTTAGGCTTGATGGTACAACTTGTTCACTGATTGCATGCTATGGTGCAAATGCTGAAAGTGAAGTTTGGAGAATGGGGTGAAACAGTTAAAGAAATATCATACATAAAACAGTAATATCCCTTATTTAACCATGTATTGAAGTTATCTACAGTTTTGATGGCCTCTGCAGAATTTTCTCTTAAACCACTGACATCCACACATCTACATATTTGAAATCTGTATCCAGTTTATTTATTAGCAATTTGACAACCAAGGAGGTGGGCTTGTCCAAAGACCTTTCTTACCCACAACCTGAGCTACAGAGTATTTTGCATTTTATAAGAAGCCAGGAAAGCTTTAAACATATTCATGCAGAATTCACATTAAAGGAATAAAGAAAGTTTGTCAAAAAGACACCAAGATGAATGCAGAGTGGAAAAACCCAAGTTACTGATCAAATAATTCACAGACATGCAAACTCTACAAAGAAGGTAACTCAGATGGAAGTCATACCAGAGAAAATAGTGATGAAAACAGAAATCATTTCACACAGGGGTCAGTAAATATATAGCATAGGATTCTGAGAGCAATTTGTAAAATTTTCAAACATCATAGAGAAAAATAGTATAAACCATCAGATAGCAAACAGTGGTAAAATCCTGGTTCCTAAGTTGAAAGAAAGATTCATACAAAATGCACTACAGGCATTGCTGTGAATGATGGATAATTAACTGACAACATATTCTATTAGCAAAACAGCGAACACTACGCTAAAGGTAAAATAAAGGGGTTCATATTAAAACACCGAACGCTGAAAACAGTGAAAAGTGTTTCATTGACACATATTCAGCGAAAGCTGAAATTCTCCAAGTGCAACTAACACTAGGTAAGACTGCAATCCAAATTGTAGCTTGCTACAGATCCCCCACCATACCCCAAGATTCTCACTACACCTTTCTAAACATACTGGAAAATATTAAGATAGAACCAAACACCCTAATACTGGGTGATTTTAACTACCCTGCCATTAACTGGGAAAACTACTCATGTCCCAACACCTTTGCGCAACGGTTCTTGGAATTCATAAATTCCAATGCCCTGGATCAACTAATCCATAGTCCCACCAGGGGCTCCAATATCCTAGACCTGGTCATTACCAACATGGGAAATCAATGCTCCATACCTATGGTCACCCCTCGTTAGTCAGGTCTGACCATAAGCTAATCACCCTTAACATCCACATCCCACCCCCAACCCACAGTAAAGAAACCACCATAAAAAACTTCTCCAAAGCCAACTTCATGCTACTCAAGTCAGAAGTGACAAACTTCATGGCACCCATGCAGACGGGAACTGAAAGTTCAACTGCTGAATCCTACACTAAGGCACTGTACGAGCACATCCACTCATGCATGAATCGTGCCATCCCAAATAGAACCAAAATGCTCTCATCCAAAAAAAGGAAGCCAATCTGGTGGTCCCCTGCCATAAACAAACTTTACAACAAAAGGAAGAAACTTTTGCAGAAAAGAGGAAAATCCCAGGATGCAAAAAACTCCCTTACTAGCCTCAGTAAGAAACTGAGATGCCTCATAAAATCCTCCAAAGCTAGTTACGAAAATAAAATTGCCAAAGATTCCAAAGACAACCACAAAGCATTCTATAACTATGTCAAGAATCTAAATGGCAATGCTCAGATCTGCTCTGAGCTAAAACAGAATGGCATTAAATATACTGATCCGAAGGATATTGCCAATATCCTGGCAGATCGATTCAGTGCCAACTTTACACCCCCTCTCACCCCCTAAATGGCCCATCTCAATACCGAAAGATTGCCAAATTCCAGTAATAATGGCCACACAGGTACAAAACGCACTCTCTAAAGCCAAGAATCCAGCATCCATGGGACCAGATGACATCCCAGGCTTTGTACTACATGAACTACAATATGAACTGGCAACTCACCTAAGTGTCATGTTTAATCATAGCCTCACCTCAGGTTTCGTGCCCACTGAGTGGCGCAGAGCTACAGTTATTCCGATCCAAAAGGGGGGATCCACCTTGGATCCCGGAAACTACCATCCCATCAGTCTGACAAGCCTTATCTGCAAGGCCATGGAGCGTATTATCATGGAACTTATAAACAAAGACATTGGCAACCTTCAAACACTGGACCCCACCCATTTTGGGTTTGTGAAGGGCCGATCTTGTCTCCTGAACCTGATTGACTTCTTTGAATTAGTCTCCAGAGCCATGGACAAGGGTAAGGTGGTCCACACAGCCTATCTAGACCTTGCCAAGGCCTTTGACACCATCCCCCACTCTGGAATCATAGATAAACTTACTAAGTTGGGCATTAATCCCTATGTCACCCAATGGGTTGCTAAATGGCTTACTGATAGAACCCACACTGTAAAAGTAGCCGACTCCAAATCCAGCTCCAGACAAGTGACAAGTGGAGTACCTCAGGGTTCAGTCCTGGGGCCGCTCTTGTTTGGCATCTACTTCTCTGAAGTACAGGTCAACACTAAGGGACTCTGGCTAACAAAGTTTGCAGATGACTGCAAACTGGGAGCCATTATTGAATTCCCAAATGATGTGGATACTCTACAAAAGGGCCTTACAGAAACAGATGCTTGGTGCCAGAGCCATGGGCTCAAGCTCAATGCCAAGAAATGTATTGTTATCCCTTTGGGAAAAAACATGTATCCATGAATTACCATATAGGTGGCAGTACACTAAACACAGAAAGTGTGATAAGAGACTTAGGGACACAGGTGGACAGTGGTCTCACCTTCGATAACCACATCGCCACAACAGTCAGGAAATCCTTCTATGTGGCACACCTCATCACGAAGGGCTTTTCATCCAGAAAAAGGAGGTCATTGTCCCACTGTACTCATCCCTCATTAGACCCATTATAGAATACAACTCCCCGTTTGGTATGTACCTCTCAAGACATCTGCAACAACTGGAAAGGCCTCAGAAATACCTCACTAAAAGAATCACAGGCCTAAAGCAGATGCCCTACACTGACCGCCTTAAAAATTCCAGCTATACTCTGTCACATGTCGCCTACTCAGAGGCGATCTCTGCTTAACATACAAGGCCATGTCAAACCCAGAGCTGTTGGACATGCTACACTTAAAGAAATCCCAATCCCTCAGAGCTACACGCTCCAGGGATCTAAACCTTGTCATCACAATAAACAAAACATGCTGGAGGGATAGGTTCCTGACCCAGAGACTCCTCAGACTCTGGAATAGATTGCCCATACATGTCAAGCAGAGTGCCTCTTTGGACCTCTTCAAGAGGAACCTTGACGATTGGATGGGAGAAAGGAAATTCACCCCAGGGATCACGTCAATCGCCCTGCTAGACAGGGGTCCAGGAAAGTAAATAATGTGGGAAGAAATAGCCAGGGAATTGTTATGGCTAGGCTTGTATAGGCCCTAGGGCTGATAGCCTAGTACAAACCTATGAACCTATGAACCTATGTCGAAACCACAGAACAGCGATTTCTTTCCTAGGGAAAGAAATCGCTGTTCCAACCCCCCCAAAAAAAAAAATTAAATACTTCCAAACACATATACACATACCCTAACCCTAATTATACCCCCCAAAAAAAACAGTTAACAACTAAATACACATATGCACGTAACCCAACCATACATCTAACGAAAAAAAAAAACAGTAAACATTTTAAAACATATGCACTTACCTTAACCCGCACCCTAACCCTAAGGTCAGTAACTCCCACACATTTACATAAACAGTTCTAAACACATACACACTTACCTTAACCCTAATCCTACCCCCCCAAAACAAAAGTAAACAGCTGAAAACACATACACACGTAACTCAACCATACATCGAACGCAAAATAAAAAACAGTAAACACTTTCATACATATGCACTTACCTTAACCCACACACTAACCCTAAGGTCAGTAACTGTTGCACAATCACACTCGGGAGCTATACCGGACAAGGGACTACATTACACATCAGAACAGGCAAAGCAATGAAGCGGTCAAGTGACTTCTTTCCCAGGGAAAGAATTTGCTGAACAGCCATTTCGCTGTTTTGCCTGTTCACGCTACATGTGTCGACGAAAATGCATTCGACAAAATGCACTTTCATCATTCTAATAGGAACCCAAATAAAGCACACACCTCTCTGGAAAGTGTCAATAAGCTCTTTTAATGACAGATAGCAATCTGAACTTCAACCACCAAGTTTCAACTGTGGCAAGGAAAGCATACTACATTGGACACCACATAAGTTAGGGCATCACATCTAGGTCTAAGGATGTTATAGCTCCACTGTACTCAGCCCTCAATAGTCCACTAATAGCGTACAGTGCTCCTTTTTGCATGTACCTCAACAGACACCTTCAACAGCTGGAGAGGCCACAGAGGTTCCTCACCAAGAAAATACAGGGCCTCCAAACCATGATGTAAGTGGATAGACTAAATGTCCTGTCATTGTACTCTGTATCATGCAGGCTACTAAGAGGAGACTTGTGCCTGGCCTACAGGGCAGTCTCCGACTGTGTCCTGATGGATATGCTTCACATACACAAATCTAACAGCACAAGAGTCACTCAGTCCAGGGATCTTAACCTAGCCTGTGACAACAAACATGCTGGAGAGACAAATATGTCTCCCAGAGACTGCCACTCCTCTGAAACAAACTTCCAGTTCACATGAAGCAGAGCTCTTCTCTGACCCTTTTCAAGTGCAACCTGGACAAATGGATATAAGACCACAAATTCACGTCAGTAGAGGAACCCATGTCCCTCATGGACAGGGGGAGTCATTGCTGACCATAACTTAGCTCTTCAAAATACATTCACTTAATAAGGACTGATAAGGCAACTTGGGATTAACATGGCTAGGCTTGTAAGGGCTCTAGGACCGCTAGCTTAGTAACCTCCTATGAACAAAAGTTAAAACAAATCTTTGGAAATGAATCATATTAAAAATTATTTGTTAAGAGGGAATCCCCACAACTACTGCAGGTCATGGGAAATAAATAGTTCTACAGCATATGCACACAGATGAAAGGAGCTGTTTTTTTTGTCTTGCAATTATGAGAACGAAATTCCTATAACTAAAAATGGAATGGGACAACCAATTGCTCTACTTTGTTTAAACACATGCCCTTCAAACACATACAACCTGATCAACTTCAGTGCTATGTGTACGATGAGGTCCAAGGTGTGTGTGTGTGTGTGTGTGTGTGTGTGTGTGTGTGTGTGTGTGTGTGTGTGTGTGTGTGTGTGTGTGTGTGTGTGTGTGTGTGTGTGTGTGTGTGTGTGTGTGTGTGTGTGTGTGTGTGTGTGTGTGTGTGTGTGTGTGTGTGTGTGTGTGTGTGTGTGTGTGTCTCTATATGCAGCTCTTATATTTGTTTATTTATTGGCTGACTGCATCTCATTTCCAGAAAGTTATTGCCAGGTAGATTCCATTGAGCATCTAGCTATTCTTCAGATGAGAACCAAGATGATATTCTTGTCTGGAAGTTAAGTGTGGAGAATTAAGGCTCTGAGCTCTTAAAGTATGATACTTCCTGTATTCAAGGTCACAGTCTTTTTATTCCTTCCATTTCAGTTTGCCAACTTTGTGACTTTGAGAAAGTCACTTGACCATACAGTGCTCCTGGGTCATACAAAAAAAGGGACATTTCAGTCCAGTTGGCTTACTCAGTTAACATGTGTATACAATAAAACAAATGCAATGTCTAGGGTAAATATGACAGGACTCAGCCTCCCTCCCACACACACATTTATATTAAATGACACTACCACTAAAACAGATTAGACCTCTGTTTAAGATGTCATCGGAAGGAGAGCACTGTTGTTATTTTCACTTCGGTGTTACCAGTGGGGTATGAGTGCATTTTTCAGGATGAAGGATTATAGATTCATAGAACTCCCTGCATTGACCACCCAGAGTGAAAGGAATAGTCAACATGCTGAGCTAATGACACTGCATATGTAATGCTGTAAGAGAAGAGAATATGTGCAGCTGCTACAAAGTTACAGCTGTACCTGTAGATCATATGTAAATACATCATAGGTTAGTACTAGGCTAAGTGCCCTTATAGTTCATTTTAAGCCTAGCCAATTACTCCATGTGAGAATCAAACCCCACACCTTTTGTCTGCAAATTAAACACCTTAACCATTATGCCAACCTCCCACCCATATTATTTAACTTGATACCAGGTCTCTAGTGGATTACATTGTTGCACCCTGATATTTACATGTCTAAGGTCCATATTTTAATAAAAGAAGACTAATTTTTTACAATCTAAAGTCCACATTTTAGTGAGAGAAGAGTAATTTTAATATAATAAAATGCAGCCAATCTGACAGAAAACATGAGTCAGCACTTGCAAGAACTCTTAAATCAAAAGCACAACCTATAAGTGTTGGATTGAATAATGAACTGTTCATAAGTTAACTTTTCTATTTTGAGCTTATTTCTTTCTTACACATGTTATGAAGCCGCGTAACTCCTATAACTACTCAGTGGTCCTAGGCTGCACCTGAAAATAGAGGATGTTGTGTCCTTATCAAAGAGATGAAACATATGTACTTAAGTTTCATCATTAAGAGATTGGCTTCATTGAAATGTCACATCCTGAGAATTATTTTCTTTCTTTACCATTTTGGTGGGTATATTGTCAGCCATATGCACAGCTTCCCCTGTGTAAAATTATGCATAGATTGCCAGGTCAGTTAATTTCTAGCAGATATGTATTGATAATACATTATGGTATATGAAAAAGTATTCTTTTAACAGGAGAATATGTTCTGCTTTGGGTTTTGTGCACCAACAAGAAAATGTTCTGCTTTCAAATGTATCAGCAGCTTCATGTACAGATATTCCTTTAGTTTTCAGATACTTCACTGCAAACTTATGTCCCTCCTAGTTTACTTATGTATTTTCCTATTAGCATGTCTTCTCCTGTTTGTTAAGAAATCATTTCATGGTCTGTTTTCAAGAGGATGCAGCTGTGCTGCCCCTAAGCATTCGAGCAGTGTCAAGTTTTATAACTGCATAGTGTCATTTAAAAGATTAATTCACTGACTCAAGCTAGAACACATGATGCAGATACACTGGGCTTTCATTTGTTTGCTATCATTTAACCACCTACCTTAACTACAGGAAACTGCTTCAGGAAGTTTATGGTATCAACTGTATGAGAAAATGAAAACATACAGATAAAAGATGTATAGAAACTGCAAACATAAAGCTAAGCAGTGTTACAAACATTGGTCTTATGTGCCAGAACATATTTTAATACATTTTCTGTCTCTGTAACATTAATGAAACAATGTTTTAGTACAGTTCATACTTAACAAGAAATGTACAAATTTGTTTATGCAATGGACACAATGTTTCTATAAATTATACTGTCACTGTACAATTCATAACATATCTACTTAAGTCTTTAATACATAATGTGTCTTTCTCAAAAATCTTTTTCTGACATCAGCCCAGAACTGAGCAATAATTAAGGCTGTGACTGCATTTCATAGAATTATATAAAAGACAAGGCAACTGGGCCCTGTGGTTATTTATGCTTTGCATGTCCTCCCCTTTTCAAGGAGGAACAGTCCATTCATATCAGGGGTAAATCAAACATCCAGTTGTCTAACTTCTGTTTGAAGGAAGATAGTGCATTGCATTGCTTAATTTCGAGTGGAGGTTTGATCTAGAGAAGGGGTAAGTGGATTTCTAATGGCCTGAAAGTCAAGGTGCAGCTTGCCTTAAAGGAATCTATAGGACACTGAATAAAGGGACATGTTTCCAGTCTTTCCTGGTAATTCTTGTTTTTTAATCCTGTGATCTTTGTAGTTAGGAACCTTTGGGGTCTTCCAATCACTTGATATGCCTAGTAATATACATTCCAAAAAGGACATTTTATTTGATAATAAGTTTGATCAATGCTGACTATAGAAGCATAAGAACTTTTTTGTATCTAGATGAAATACCTTTTGCAATCAGCTACACCAGGTAAAAAGATTTCCTAATCACTGTTGCAACATGATAGTCAAAGGCAAAAGACTATACTTACTAGGTCTCTCATTTTGAAGTGTGGATTTGTCTATGCCATAAGATGGATGACTGTCTACTTGATAAAGTTGTGTTTGCCTCTATAGCTTCTACACAAATAACTTTATACCTTAAACTAAAGTTTCCAAGGGTATCTTAGGTCTGTTCTCTTGAACCCTCAGGTTCAAAACACAGTTGTAAACTAAATATTTTGTTATAACACATGGTTGTAAAGGAATGCAGTTTCAAAACACACAGAAATTACAGAACAGTTAAAACCACTGGATACTCAATAGCAATAAAGATATTTTTGTGCCATAGTTTGAATATGTTAAAGGTAATGTGCCATGCATAAGATAGTTGGTAAGCATGTCTTTAATTTTAAATAACTAGAGGTGCTTTGTTTGTTTGCTTTGCAGCTCAAGCAACAGATGTCTGTATGAAGGTATGTGTGAGTGTGTGCATGAATATCTGCTAGGCCATAGTGGATATCATTGCATGACAGGCTACAGCTCTTCCTAAATAAGAATGCATTATATGGTCTTAGGTTCATAGGAGGTTACTAGGCTAATGGCCCTAGGGCCTTAACAAGCCTAGCCATGTAATACCCTTGTTCCCTAGTTGACCATGGTTAGATCATCATTGTTAGCAGAGTGAATCAGTGATTATCACCTACTGCCCCTGTCTATGAGGGACATAGGTGCCACCCCCGGGGTGAATTTACAGTCACCCATACAATTAACAATCCACTACCACCAATCACGAGTACTTTTTAAATAAGTCCTTCAGATTATATGAGGTTCCTAACATATCAGAATAACCTAGTTGTAATCTTTACATGATTCGCATGATTTTGATTAAATAGTGACAATACTTATTAAAAAAAGTTTGCATGATTGAAGAAACCAGAGATCTTCATGTTGTAGTTTCTGTGCAAACATTTTTAAAGATGACCAAGATGTACCTAAGTCTGTTGCCTTCATCAGAAACAATATTATAGAGAATTTCTTGATGCGTAAGTAATCTAATGTAAATTATAAACTCATCTTAATGGTGATGCTAAACACACCTGCTATATTCACATTCCCTGTTTATGACTGTTTGTCCTCACTATCATAGGATCATAGGAAGTTACTAGGCTAATGGCCCTCCTGTAGGTTCTATTAACATCACATACCAGGTCAAGGACTTTAGAGTCTATTATGTTTGGGAACTACACCATGTTTGGTACTTCTGTAAATAGTATGAATACTGCACACAGGAGCCAAGTGAATGGTATGAGCGTAACATTGTGATTAGAACTGACTTGTTTTCTTGTTGCTATGAAACCTGTGAATTTGTTGGCACTTATCATGTGCTGAATGCTGTATTGTGTACTCATACTCTCTGTATATATTGTGTCATGTATCTAATCAGTGTTATTCCTATATGTTAATATTTTGTGTACCTCTCTTTGGTCCAGCATGTGGATGAAATGTGTCCTCTACAGATCAGCCCAGTACCCTCATGAGCAACTAACATTAAATGAACAAATGTGCTATATGTAATTTGTATGTGTGTAAATCCATGTTGCATGTACTATAGGTAATTTGTATGTCTGTAATTGTCATCTAAGTACTGAGCCTGATGCATGCAATTTCATTTAGGTTACCCTTGTAGAGTCTAAATGACAATAACATTCACTTTGACTTTGAAATAAAGTATGTAACGTCTTCTTTCCAAAAAAAATACTGCTTAAGATTAAGGAGCACTTTTTGTCCATTTGGAATATGGCCAACCTATTATAGCTGCCACATCCAAAAAGAACTCCACATCTCTTCAAACTCTATCCAACAAAATCTGTTACTTTGCAACAGACTGTCATTAGCATGAATACCACAGCCTCACAATCATAATGGCTAAATATCTGCTAGTTAGACAGACAGATGATATATTACTCAGTTCCCTAATATTCAAACTGCTTCATCACAACACTTCCATACTCCTCTCAGCAAAGGTTCATACCCAAACCCTCTTCAAGCGCAAGCTTGATGAGTGGATGGGAAACCACAAATTTGTCTCAGGGGTTCCACCTTTGTCCCTCACTAACAGGGCAACAGGTGTCGATTAAGGGTTCCTTTTTGAGGATAAACTCTTGGCTAGGCTTGTAAGAGCCCCAGGGCCATTAGCCTAGTAACCTCCTATGATCCTATTACCCAATCCTATATCCTCCATAAGCACTCCCATTCCTAGAGCAAAACTTCACTGAACAGACCACAGCTTCTATCTGCCAACCCCAAAACTTTGACAAGGTAGTCAGGCACACTGATGTCCCACTCACCAGACTGAACAAGGAGAAAATTACAGTCAGCTGCCTGTTGGGTGCCAGGATCCGTCACATAACACATGCACTCAAGTCACTCCACAAGTACAAATATGACTCTGTCATTGTCCATGCTGAAGTGAATGACTTGAGACGTACCTCCCTGGACTACATGAAAAGAGATATGGAAGAGCTCTTGGATCATGTGACCCAGGCAGGTATGACCCTAGCCCTGAATAGCATCCTGCCTTCGCCAAGAATGATACCACAGTATAAGGACAAAATGACTGACTTCAACAATTGGCTAAGCTTCTGGTGTCATTCAAAGGGGATCCAGTATTTGTCTGCCTGGGAAGACATGATCGACAAACCATGATGCTTTGCCAGAGATGGTCTGCACCTGTCACCTCTGGGATTCAGGTTACTGGCTAAAGCTCTTGCCACCCCTATAGTACCTTTTTTAGGCAAGGTTCAAAGGATAAAACCACCATCGTAACAAATAGAAGCAGGCAAAATCTGAAGGTAATGCTACTCAATGCTAGAAGTCTAAACCTCAAAATGCACTCTCTCGAGGCACTCCTAAAAATCGAGAACATCGATATCTGTGCAGTAACTGAGACCTGGTTCAAGGCTCCAGAGAGCACCCCTGCAATACCAGGCTACAATTCTTACCACACTTTTCGGACACAAAACCAGGACTGAAACACTAAAGGTGGAGGAGTGTCCATATTCACCAAGGATATTCACACCTCCAGGCTAGTTGCCCAACACAATGCATCTGAAATTCTCCAAGTGCAACTAACACTAGGTAAGACTGCAATACAAATTGTAGCTTGCTACAGATCCCCATCCATGCCCCAAGATTCTCACTACACCTTTCTAAACATACTGGAAAATATTAAGATACAACCAAACACCTAATACTGGGTGATTTCAACTACCCTGCCATTAATTGGGAAAACTACTCGGGTACCAACTCCTTTTCCCAACGGTTCTTGGAATCCATAAATTCCAATGCCCTGGATCAACTAATCCATTGTCCCACCAGGGGCTCCAATGTCCTAGACCTGGTCATTACCAACATGGGAGATAGATGCTCCACACCAGTCGTCACCCCCTCATTGGTCAGGTCTGACCATAAGCAAATCACCCTTGACATCCACATCCCACCCCACCCCCCAGTAAGGAAACCTCCTTAAAAAACTTCTCCAAAGCCAACTTCAAGCTACTGAAGTCAGAAGTGACAAACTTCACAACACCCACGCAGACGGGATCTGGAAGTTTGACTGCAGAATTCTACACTAAGGCACTGTACGAGCACATCCACTTGTGCATGAATCATGCCATCCCAAATAGAACCAAGATGCTCTTCTCCAAAAAAAAGGAAGCCAATCTGGTGGTTCCCTGCTATAAACAAACTATACAACAGAAGGAAGAAACTGTTGCAAAAAAGAGGAAAATCCCAGGATGCAAAAAACTCCCTCGCCAGCCTCAGTAAGAAGCTGAGATCCCTCATAAAATCCTCAAAAGCTAGTTACGAAAATAAAATTGCCAAACATTCCAAAGACAACCACAAGGCATTCTATAGTTATGTCAAGAATCTAAATGGCAATGCTCAGATCTGCTCTGAGTTACAACAGAATGACATTAAATATACTGATCTCAAGGATATTGCCAATATCCTGGCAGATCGATTTAGTGCCAACTTCACCCCACTCTCACCCCCTAAAGGGCCCATCTCAATACCAAAAGACTGCCAAATTCCGATAATCACGGCCACACAGGTAGAAACCGCACTCTCCAAAGCTAAGAATACAGCATCCATGGGACCAGATGACATCCCAGGCTGTGTACTACATGAACTACAAAATGAACTGGCACCTCACCTAAGTGTGATGTTTAATCATAGCCTCACCTCAGGCTTCGTGCCCACTGAGTGGCGCACAGCTACAGTTATCCCGCTCCACAAGGGAGGATCCACCTTGGATCCCGGGAACTACCATCCCATCAGTCTGACAAGCCTGATTTGCAAGGGCATGGAACGCTTTATCATGGAACTTATAAACAAAGACATTGGCAACCTTCAAACACTAGACCCCACCCAGTTTGGGTTTGTGAAGGGCTGATCTTGTCTCCTGAATCTGATTGGCTTCTTCGAATCAGTCTCCAGAGCTGTGGATGAGGGTAAAGCAGTCCACACAGCCTATCTGGATCTCGGCAAGGCCTTTGACACCCTCTCCCACTCTGGAATCATAGATAAACTTACTAAGCTGGGCATAAATCCCTATGTCACTCGATGGGTTGCTAACTGGCTTACTGACAGAACCCAGACAGTAAAAGTAGCCGACTCCAAATCCAGCTCCAGACAAGTGACAAGTGGAGTACCTCAGGGTTCAGTCCTGGGACCACTCTTGTTTGGCATCTACTTCTCTGAAGTACAGGCCAACACTAAGAGACTCTGGCTAATAAAGTTTGCAGATGACTGCAAACTGGGAGCCATTACTGAATCCCCAAATGATGTGGATATTCTACAAAAGGGCCTTACAGAAACAGATGCCTGGTGCCAGAGCCATGGGCTCAAGCTTAATGCCAAGAAATGTATAGTTATCCCCTTTGGAAAAAAACATGTACCCATGAATTACCACATAGGTGGCAGGACACTAAACATCGAAAGTGTGATGAGAGACTTAGGGACACAGGTGGACAGTGGTCTCACTTTCAATAACCACATTGCCACAACAGTCAGGAAATCCTTCTGTGTGGCACACCTCAACACTAAGGGCTTTTCATCCAGAAAAAAGGAGGTTATTGTCCCACTGTACTCATCCCTCATTAGACCCATTATAGAGTATAATGCCCCATTTGGTATATACCTCACAAGACATCTGCAACAACTTGAAAGGCCACAGAAATACCTCACTAAAAGAATCACAGGCCTAAAGCAGATGCCATATACTGACCGTCTAAAAAAACTCCAGCTATACTCTGTGGCATATCGTCTACTCAGAGGCGATCTCTGCTTAACATACAAGGCCATGTCAAACCCTGAGCTGTTGGACATGCTCCACTTAAAGAAATCCCAATCCCTCAGAGCCACATGCTCCAGGGATCTAAACCTTGTCATCACAATGAACAAAACATGCTGGAGGGATAGGTTCCTGACCCAGAGACTCCCCATACTCTGGAATAGACTGCCCATACATATTAAGCAGAGCGCCTCTTTGGCCCTCTTCAAAAGGAACCTTGATGATCGGATGGGAGATAGGAAATTCCCCCGGGGATCATGTCAGTCACCCTGCTAGACAGGGGCCTGGAGAAGTAAATATTGTGGGAAGAAATATCCAGGGAATTGTTATGGCTAGGCTTGCATAGGCCCTAGGGCCGACAGCCTAGTACCAACCTATGAACCTATGAACCTATAAGGATTCCCAACCTACTGAAAAGACCTTTCTATCTACTCCAAATTTGTTTGTTTGTTTGTGTCTTTTGGCTTTTCCCGGTTAGGGGTCGCCACAGCGGAACTCCGGTCCGCTAATAATTGGTAGTTGATTTTTACATGCCAAGTTACCAGCCCTGATGCACAACCTTCAATGAAGGTATGCCCATTCACGCATGTCTACACACAGAAGACGGTCTAGCTGAGAATTGAACCGGACAGCGTCTTACTGTGAGGCGACAATGCTACCACAGCACCACCACCACGGGTAATTTTTCTATCTACTAATGTAGACCCAAAATCAAAAGCTATCTGTATGATTTAAGCTAATGCAAATGTATTTCCTCAACCCACATCACTTAAGTAACAGTTCTCTCTGTCTTATCTATACAGTCTCCATCTTTACTTGCTAGTTCATCTCTTGCCTGAAACTTATAAATGCAATGCAGTTATTCTTATGTTGTTCAACATCTTTAGTGAATTATCACTTAAGACATATGCAAGCATACATTTATATAAAAGAAAAGAAACCTTATTAACATGTTCCCAGTTACATACATTAGACATCATATATGTTCTTTAGTATAACTATCATCAATCCAACATTACTAAATTACTCAGTGCCTGCCTTCCCTTAAACCTCACTCCTCCTCCAGAATATTATAATACATGTATTGTTCCGACAATTTCTGTTTATGTCTATGTAATTTGCTCCTACCCTTTTCTAAAGATCCAACTTCTGTTTTTTTTTATTTCTGTTATAATAGTCAATATTTTAAATATGGTTGGTTTAGACTTTGATTTCCATTTTCTAGTAACTGTTTTTTTTTTTGCGGGGGAGTAGCCACCAGAATTAAACTTAGCAAGGCCATACTATGTTTAGACAATTTAGATCCTGTGTCTCAGCTCAAAAGAATTATTTCCTTAGTTACACCAATTTGTTCACCAGATATTTCTGACAGAGTACTCCATAGGGAATTTTTAAAGTCTGCCATCTAATTATACTCCCAAAACATATTTTCCCAGTTTTGTTTTTCTTCCCCATCGCACCACCAACAAATGCCTGGATAGAGGAGGAGTTTGAAGAGGTCCCAGAGAAAAAAATTGGGGTGGTCTCGATGATGCTCTGGGAAAACATTAGTCACATTAGAAGGGGGAAGAATGATCTTGCTCAAAATGTGCTAACCAAGGGTAAAAAATATCATATCACTTTTATGGATAATGGCAAGGCATAGAAGTAAACTTTGAGGAACTCCTTAAGCCAGTGTATATGCAATGACAACAGAAAACAATCTTTGAAATCTATGGTGAGTTGCGATCCACAGATATAGCTGAAGTCACTGCAGTTGTTAGAAGCCTTCATAATACTAAAGGTACAGATGTTGACATCATATGACTGGATATGATGGAGGCACTGTTGGGGGTTACACAGTTAATGTGCAATGTTAAGTTGTCTATCTCGCCTTCATTCTTGCTGGATGGGTTCAGAGCCAATCCTCGGCTCTGACTTGGCCAATACTAAAGCTCAAGAGCTAATTCCACCGGCTCGAGGCTCCCCTATATCCCACAATGCTAGGCGGTAACTACTCAGATCTCGTTTGCCGCTTAGCTGATGAGGTGCTTTTCTGCCGGCTCTGGCAGGTTAGTCAAAGATTTAATTCTAAAATTTTCAATCTTAGACCCCTAGTACTCTTTTTTCACTAAAACCTTCAGTTTTAAATACCCCTTTTCCTGGTTCGACAACTTTGTTGCCCTTAATTCCTTCTTTTATTTCCCTTTAGTTTTAGGCCTTAGGCCCCTTCTAGTCCCCTTGTGTGACTGGTATTTTATTTTTAATTAAGGCCTGTGTGTTTGTGTGTGTGTTTTTCTTGGACCTTTTATTATGTCTAAGGAATTGAAGGTCTCAGGCTTCAAGAAGTGTGACTCGTGCTGTCAGAAAATGTCTCTGACAGACGGTCACACTTCTTGTGTGTATTGCCTGGGACCTTTGCACCTGCAGGACTCTTGTGCTGTTTGCCATGGTTTTAGCCCTAGAGTCCTGCAGGAACGCAAGAATAAATTAATTTTGCGTGGCTTATTAAAGCCTGAAGGCCCCCCGACTCAGTCTGTGTCGGGGAAGCCTTCTAAAACTTCCAAACAGTCGGCTCCGGTTTCTGAGTCAACTTCTGGAAATGTAAAGTCTGCTTCGACATCGGCTCCGGCCGGAGCCGATGTTTCCAAGCCTCATACTGTTACCTCGGCTCCGGCTGGAGCCGAGGTTGATAAAACTTCGTTGGCTCCGATACTCTTATCATAGCAACATTCTAGGAAGAGATCTAGATCCCCCACTATCGGCTCCATGCACTCGGCACCAGGATCCCCTCTTCTTTCTGAACGGAGCCATAGAACACATTCCTCACGGTCTTCCAGGCTATCTGACCATGATTTGCAAAGGGTAGTGAGTAGACTTCTCAAGTCCGAGGCACTGGCCCAAATGCTGCATAGCCCGACTCAGCAGTCAGTGGCTATTTCCGTTCCCCAATATATTCCTCCTCCAACTCCTTTGAGTTCGGAGCCAGGGCTTGTCGGAGCCATGACTGTCGGTGCATCGGATCCGATACCTTCCCTTTCGGCTCCGTCGTCTGCTCCGATCTCCTCCTTGGAGGGATCTTGGCGCCGAGCTTCCCTCGTCGGCTCCGAGGGAGCGAGTGGCATCGGACCCTTGTCCGACCCCGCTCTCCCTCTCGGGGCTTCGGTGCTGGTGAGTTCGGCTCCGACATCGGCTTCGGAGCCATCCCTGTCGGTGCCGGGGGGGTCCTTGTCTCTTCAGAGCGGGGACCTTCGGCCTTGCCTGATAGGGGTGCCTTCGAGGTCATGCGGAGCGTGCTAGAACCAGGGTCTGCCCCACAGTCGGCTTCGTCAGCCCCTCCATCTACAGTGCCTGTGGTGATTTCTACCCACCCCCTTGCATTAGACCACAGAGAGCCAACTCCTCAAGTTTCCCCATTGGGAATTTCCTCCTCTTCCGAAGCCTCTTCTGACCCAGTAGGAGATCCCCCTAGGAAGAGGCAGTGCAAGAGGAAGCACATTGACTCCCCTGAGTCTATCACCTCTGACACTGACTTAGAGGAATCTGAAGGTTCCCCTCGATCCCCCTCTGAGGATGTCTCCTTTGCTGACATCCTTGAGATCCTGAAACAGAGGGGGAACTGGCCAGCCCTTAACCCTTCGGAGGATGAGTCAGTGTATCTTGAGGCGTTTGGCTCTCGCCCTTCTACCTCCTGGGTGTCCCCTCCCTTTGACCCCCTTATGGAAGTGGTGGCAAGGAAGGCCTGGATGGCTCCTGATTCAGTGGAACCCACCCCGAGGAGGCCATCTAAATTTATTACTGCCCCTAGAGATAAAGATTTTTTATCCAAAGGTGTCCCCGTTGATGCCATGGTGGTAGCTGCAGCCACTAAGAAGGAGTTAGCCAATCCTTCGGTTCCTGTCCATCCTCCTAATAAGGAATCTAGGAACATGGACAGGTACGGCAAGCGGATGTTCTCATCAGCGACCTTTTCAATGCGGTCGCTGAACTACTTATGCCACTTCACTCATCTCCAGAGAGATTTACTCAAGGATATGGCTGAAGTGATAAAGGATCCTACAGCTGAGGGGTTCCAAGACAGAATGAACTCCCAGTTGGCAACCCTGAATTCCATCGTTAACTCCTCCATGTGGCTTGTCTCATATGCTGCGGATGGGGCAAGTAGAGCCGCAGGCACAGGTGTTGCCTTACGACGTCATGCCTGGATGCGGCTGTGCAACTTTGCGGACCCTTTCAAGGCGTCCTTCACCAATTCTCCCTTTGATGGATCATCCTTGTTTGGTCCACAGGTGAAAGATACATTGACCAGGTGTGAGGTAGAAGGTAAGACTCTCTCTGCCGTAGGAGTCCATTTTTCTACCCCTTCTAGACCCTATCCCAAAGGTCAGAGGGGAGGAAAGATGTGGTTCCATAAACAATCCCAGGGAGTCTCATCTGATGCACAAGGTCGATTCCCCTCTAGAGGCAGAGGGGGGAATAATAATAGACGCTGCCCTAGAGGCAGAGGAGGTCTGCAAAACCAGGGTAGCAGAGAAATGTTCTCTGATAAACCCTTTCAGCATCCCTGAGGGGCTGCCCGGCTGTCCACCTTCGGAGGCAGTCGGGGGAAGGTTATCCCTGTACCCAAAAGCCTGGCTTTCCTTACTCAAGACAAATGGGTACAGTCGATCATATCCGAGGGTTACAAAATTCCCTTTATTCACATCCCATCCCAACCCAAAAGATCCCTTCCAGATGTTCCACCCAGTCTAAGGGAACAAGCAGCATTAGAAATTTCAAAGCTGCTATCAAAAAGAGCTACCCAATCAGTCCCAGCAGACCAGCAAGGATCCGGAATCTACTCCAAATTCTTTTTGGTACCAAAGAAAACAGGGGACTGGAGACCCATACTGGATCTCAGCTACTTAAACAAGTATGTCAGGAAAACAAAATTCCGGATGGTCACGCTACAGTCCATTCTACCCTTCTTGGGTCGGGACAATTGGATGTGCTTGATAGATCTTCAGGACGCGTACTACCACATCAAGATGAACATACGCTCCAGGAGATATCTCCGCTTCAGGCTGGGAGCCAGTCACTACCAGTTCAGGGCCCTGCCCTTTGGTCTCACTACAGCCCCCCATGTGTTTACCAAATGCATGGCAGTGGTCGCGGCTCACTTGAGACGTCAAGGATTCCAGGTGTTTCCATATTTAGATGACTGGCTCCTTACCGCCACCACCAGACATCAGCTTCTTCTATCCAGGGACTTCACCATCCAATCTTGCCAAGCTCTAGGCATTTCAATAAATTTTGAAAAATCTGCCTTGTCACCTTGTCAATCTATTATCTTTATAGGCGCCACCTTAGACACACTCAATCTTTCAGCCAGACTCACAGAGCAGAGAGTGTCAGACATTCGAAAACAAGTTTCCCTTCTCTTACAATGCAACAAAGTCAAAGCCAGACTAGTTTTGAAGGTGTTAGGACTCATGGCAGCAGCTATTCCCCTTCTCCCCTTAGCTCGCTTCCACATGAGGATCCTCCAATGGATGCTGTTTACTCAATGGTCCTTTCAACAGCTCCCGATGTCCCATACCATATTGATAACTCAATCATGCAAGAATCAACTGTCTTGGTGGATCACATCACCTCAAGTTCTCCGAGGAAGACCCTTCACTCCCCCCCCCCCAGTCACCACATTGACAACAGACGCCTCCCTGATCGGGTGGGGGGGCATTATCAGGGCAGGACAGTCCAAGGCACGTGGCAACCTTTCGAGTGCCACTTGCACATAAACGTCTTAGAGATGAGAGCAGTGCTTTTAGTGTTGCAAGCCCTTCACGACTCTCTTCCCACTAGGACTATTGCAATTCAGATGGACAACATGTCCGTAGTGTGGTACATCAACAAACAAGGCAGAACCAGATCATACCCTTTATGTCGAGAGGCACTCAGACTTTGGCAATGTGCGATCTCTTCTCAGCATTTTCTGATAGCAATGCACATTCCCGGGAAATCCAACGTTATTGCAGACAAGTTGAGCAGGCCAACTCTCATGCCCCACGAGTGGTCTCTAAAGAAATCAGTTCTAGAAGAAGTATTCCTAAAATGGGGCCAGCCTTGCTGCGATCTTTTTGCTATTCCCCAAAACAGCAAGTGTCACGACTTCTTCACTCTCTTCCCATTACCAGGCCATCCCACCAGAGACGCTCTAGTCCACGATTGGCCCCGGGGACTTCTATATGCCTTTCCCCCCTTTCCACTGATATCTCAACTAATTCAGAAAGCCATCACTTTGAGAGTGACAATGATCCTCATTGCCCCTTACTGGCCTCGACAGATATGGTTTCCGTTTCTTCATCGTTACCTTTTGGAGCAGCCTTGGCATCTGGACCCAGTACCAGATCTGTTAACCCACCAATCGGGTCAGCTGCACCAATCTCTGCTTTCTCTAAACCTCACAGCATGGTTTCTCCGATTCCAACCTTAGCCAGGCTTCCCTCAATATCTCGCTCGGTCCGAGATATCTTGATAGCCTCTCATAAATCTTCTACCCGGAAGATTTATAGTAGCAAATGGAAACGCTTCTCTTTTTGGGCAACATCAAAAAACATAGATCCCTTTACTGCACCTATCCAGTCTATTCTAGACTTTCTAGTAGAACTCTTTCATTTAGGATCATCTGCATCTACCATTAGAGTACAATTGGCTGCCATATCTAATTTTCATGTTGGTGTCTCAGAGTCTAGCATCATGGCTCACAAACTCTGTAAAGCCTTTTTAAGGGGCGTATTTCTTCTCAAACCTCCAATCAAAGATCCCCCGCCTCAATGGGATTTGAACTTGGTTCTGGCATCCTTAATCCTTCCCCTTGAACCGGGCTTCATGTTCTCTGAAGTTGCTTACTTGGAAGACACTTTTTCTGGTAGCTATAACTTCAGCGAGAAGGGTATCTGAACTCCATGCTCTGTGCAGTCGTCCTCCTTACTTAGTGTTTCACAAAGATAGGGTATCCCTCCGTACTAATCCATCCTTTTTACCTAAAGTTTCCTCTCAAGTAAACCTAAACCAAGTTATTGATCTCCCGTCTTTTTCCCTAACTATTCAAACAGGTCGGAACAAAAGCTACATTTTTTGGATGTTCATCGCCAACTTAGATATTACTTAGACAGGACTAAACAATTCAGGAAATCTGATCAATTGTTTCTGTCGTATGGAAGGAAAATTGGGCCTTCCTGTTACTAAAGTATCCCTCTCTAGATGGCTCACCTCTACAATTACCTTCATCTATGAGATCAGACATCAAAAACTACCCTCAAGACCTAGAGCTCATTCAACTAGGGCATTAGCTACATCCGTAGCTTTTCAGGATAGGCTGCCAATAGATTCCATTTGTGCAGCAGCCACCTGGGCTTCTCCTCATACCTTCATTTCACATTACAAATTGGACATGGTTTCCAGAAGCCGTGCCAACTTTGGTTCCACTGTTCTCAAGAGTCTGTTCCGATAGGCCACCCGGGATAAGGTGCTAGGGATGCGGTCCCATCCAGCAAGAATGAAGGCGAGATAGACAACTTAACATTAAGAAGTTATGTACCTACCATAACGTTCCATGTTAGTTGTCTTCTCGCCTTCTTTCTTGCGTCCCACCCTCCTTCCCCCAAGCCTGGACAGACCGACAGGAATTCAGTTTATGTTCTTCCTCTGGAAGTCGTCATTCCCACATGTTCTTCCACCTCCTTTTCTCCTTTCTTAGGTCTGCGATACCTTTCATGCAGGTTGTTTTGAGGTGGGTTTCCCTTCTCCATTCTATGGAGACTAGGGTTGCTTGGTATAGCTATCAAACGAGATCTGAGTAGTTACCGCCTAGCATTGTGGGATATAGGGGAGCCTCGAGCCGGTGGAATTAGCTCTAGAGCTTTAGTATTGGCCGAGTCGGAGCCAAGGATCGGCTCCGAACCCATCCAGCAAGAAAGAAGGCGAGAAGAAGACAACTAACATGGAACGTTATGGTAGGTACATAACTTCTTATTTTCAATGTTGGATGAATGACAGGGACAATCTCTCTGTGAATTATTAAAACTTTAATGGTTCCATCTTAAAAAAAATGGTTCTAGAGGCTTTGTGCCAATTACAGGAGAATTACATTTCTCATTTTCCCTAGAAAGAGACTATTCAATAACCTTGAAAAGGAAACAACAGCAGCGAATATATGAACCTTAAATTCAGGATGAACATTGCAATGTCTGCTGGGGCCAGGAAAGAGTTAGACCAAATCTTTGCCTTCTACTGGTGTCTGAGGGGTTATGGGAGTTTACTGTTTTGGTTTGCCTGGGGGGTTGATATAATAGTTAAGGTGTTTGACTCCCATGTTTGGAAAGAAATTGGTTAGGCTTAAAATGGCCTATTAAGAAAGCTAGCCTAGTAATTAGCTATAAACGTATGAATCCATGAATCTAAAGCAAAAAATAAACATTTTTAAAGGTGGGGGTTGGCATAATGGTTAAGGCATTTACCTAACAGACAGACACAAAGTACAATGTTTGATCGTCACATAGGCTAATTGACTAGACTCAAAATGGCCCACAATGGCAGTTAGCCTAGCACTAATCTATGAACCTATAAATCTTTGTTATAATTGCATGGCCTGGCAGGTATTATGGAAGATTGTGTGGTGGTATGGGGCACTAGCCAGTGTTGTAGGCTACCATGAACCCACATGAATACAGTGAGACTTATGTCCATTTTATAGGCATTAAGATAGGCCATTTTAAGCCTAACCAATTTCTTTCCAAAAGTGGGAATCAAGCACTGTACCTTATGTCTGTGAGTCAAACACCTTAACCATTATACCAAACCCCAGGCAAACCAAAACAGTAAACTCCCATAACCCCTCAGTCTTCCTCGTTAGTATATGGGTGAGTATCCCTGCCTGTCATGCGAGAGACCAGGGTTTGATTCCCTGATAGGGAGCATGTACCAACCTTGATGAATGGATGGGAAACCAAAAATTTGTCTCAGGGGTTCCACTTTTGTCCCTCATTGAGAGGGACGACAGATACTGACTGAGGTTCCTTTTTGGGGATAAACTCTTGGCTAGGCTTGTTAGGGCCCCAGAGCCATTAGCCTAGTAACCTCCTCTGATCCTATGATTCCAGGGTAGGTGTCTTGTGCTCAAAAGAGTGCATCTTTGTCAAACTCCTTATCATTAATTTTTATGCAGGTTGGCATCATGTGAGATCTGGTTACTTAGGGTAGCATACCACTCTTGTTTGAAGTCAACATTACCTTTTTGGCTTCTTCTGATGTCACTTTTGAGTGGCTTCACTGCTGGTTGTGACACAGGTGGAATAGGAATCAGCACCTCCAACTCTAAGGCCATAGTGTTCTCCAACAAATAGTAGACCTTCTTTTTCAGGTGGGGAGACCTTTTCTTTTAGTGGTGGAGTTTAAGTACTTTGAGGGGCTTGTTCATTTCTCGTAGCAAGTCTGAAATTTGGGCTGAGGATGTAACTGCAGTCTTGTAAGCAGTGAACTGATTTCTCATGGTGAATGGGTAGGGAGCTGTGTTCTTGGACAGAGCTCTCTGTTTACCAGTCAGTCATCATCCTGACTACGGCCACAAGCTGTGAGTTGTGACCGAATGAATGAGAGCACTGGTACAAGTGCCGGATTGTTTTTCCTGCAAGGATGCTGGACATACTCTCTTTGACAGGGTGATGAACACAGTGATTCATAAGAGACTCAAAGTAGAGCTGGTGCTCCTTCAAATGAAGAGAAGCCAGTGGAAGTGGTTCACACATCTTATAATGAGGCCCTGTGTCTGGCTCCCATTACACTTGCTTTAGATATCCACAACTGGGAGAAGGCTTCACTGACATGCTGGAGGGATTCTACTGCTTGACTGTTCTGGAAACACTTGGGAATCTCCCATGATGAGCTGGAATCTGTGGTTGTGGAGAGGGAAGTCTGCCATGCTTCATCAACTGCCACTGCGACCCTCACCATGAGAGAGTAAGGGAAGTGTGAGTGATGGAGTGTGAGACAAGCCATGCTGTAGAAAGAAGCATATTAACATATTTATTTTGTTCTTTATTTTCTGAATTAAACAAAAATTGTATATCAAGAACATAATTCTTGGTAAGTTAGCAAGATATGTAAACAAGAACATGCTCCATTCCTCTATCACAATACCTTAATACGGTTTGAGTATGGAGCACATGCAAGCAAGCTACAGGAGTGGGGATAGGAAGAAAGAATTTATTAAAATGGAACAGCTGATAATATTTAATGTGTTTTGCAGTGATACATTTCAAATGCTGAACAACTAAAACTCTGATCAGCATAAGATCAACCATAAAATGTCAAAAACATTAAGTCAATGAGATTGCAGTACAGCAGGAACTGTTTTTACCCTTTCTCCACTGTAGTGTGATGTCAAAGTTGGTATATGCAATCAGCAAGGTGTGTGAGGGGCAAAGCACCCCACATGGGGGTGCAGGAATACACAAGTCATTTTTTTCTAGATTTTGTGTTTAGATCTTTTGTGGCCAATCTTATACTGCTTGGTGTTTCAGCTGTTAATCATTTTAAATGTATTCCCTTTTGAGATGATACTAGATCACCATCATGATCAATGCAATTGCTGTAAGACTTATTGTATCTGAGTAAATCTTTAAATGATATCTCATAATGCATGGAGCAATACTGAGCTATTAATTTGTCTTAAGTGGACTGAAATCCTTACAAGACACATGTTACTGTGCTATACTTGCATGCATGTGGGCAGTATGAAGAATAAATGCAGTTAATTGATATGCACTAATTCTGGTTCCAAGTGTCTGGTCTTCTGAAAATAGAGCACAGCATGCCATGATGCCATACATTATTTTTAATAATGAATTAAAATGAAATGCTGCCAATGCCATGAGGGAATTGATTCAGATTAGTGAGAAACAGAAGATAAAAGTACTGCTGCCGTCCAAAGGTCCACTTGCAGAAATAAAACTCCAAATATCCAAAAACAACAAGAGAGGACCACCACGAAGTATAACATACACAGAATTTATTCAAATATAAAAAATAAATAATAATAAGCGCTTTCACATGCTACCAGGCACGCTTCATCAGATTTCAAAACCCACTGAATTTCAAGATGTATATATACACCCATTGCATCATGAATTAATTATGCATAAACTACACTTATGAATCTCATGTCTGTAACATACCTGCTAAACACGGTGAACCACACAATATATGCTATCCGTAGATCACAGTTCAAATCCTAACTTTGTCTGTTAAGGATAAAACTTAATAAACACTGCTCACAAGGGTAAAACAAGATGTGTTTTGCTTGTCACATTTGCACATCACTTATTCATGCAAACCTAGCCTAATGTCCCACACATGACGCAGACAGAACACCTGCAGATAGGATGCCGACATTCTCAGTTTGAAAAAGGATACATTATTGCCTTTGTAAAAACCCACTAAGCAGCATTGTGCAGCAGTTAGCAACTTTCCCCAACACCTGCAGGTCCAGAACACCTGCAGACAGGAAGCAGACAGTAGACAATTTCAAAATGGATAGATTGTATCCTCTATTTTTTGCTGCTATGCATTGCGTGGAGGGTAATACACATACTTCATAATGAATATGAAAACATAAAGCTGCTTCTTAACTGTTCCTGTGGCAGTAGGTATAAGTGTATAGCTGCAATACTGGTGTGTTCTAATCCAGCAATGACCAAAGTTTTATTCCTGTTATTCTGGTTTACTTTATATTAACATTAACATGAAAACAATAATATATATATATATATATATATATATATATATATATATATATATATATATATATAGATATATATATATATACATATACAGTGAATATAAAAGGTTTACACACCCTTGTTAAAATGGGTCTTTGTGTTATAAAAAAACAGACCACAATAAATCATATCAAAACTTTTCCCACCTTTAATGTAACCTATAACCTGTACAATTCAATTGAAAAACAAACAAATCTTTTAGGAGAAAAATATAAAAAATAAAAAACGTACAATAGGCTGGTTGCATAAGTGTGCACACCCTTAAACTAATACTTTGTTGAAGTACCTTATGATTTAATTACATCATTCAGTCTTCTTGGGTACACACCTGCCATCAATTAAAGAGACGTTGATTAACCCCAAATAAAGTTCAGCTGTCCTAATAGGATTTTCCTGACATTTACTCAGTTGCCTGCTACAGGAAAAGCCATGGTTCGCAGACAGCTTACAAAGCATCAAAGGGATCTCATTGTTTAACGGTATCAGTCAGGAGAAGGGTAAAAAAAATGTCCACAGCATTGGATATACCATGGAATACAGTAAAGACAGTCATCAAAAAGTGGAGAAAATATGGGACAACAGTGACATTGCAAAGAACTGGATGTCCCTCCAAAATTGATGAAAAGAAAATACAAAAACTGGTCAGGGAGGCTACCAATAGAACTAAAGCAACACTGAAGGAGCTGCAGGAATTTCTAGCAAGTACTGGTTGTGTGCTACATGTGACAACAATCTCCCATATTCCACATATGTCTGGGCTATGGGGTAGGGTTACAAGACGGAGGCCTTTTCCTACACAGAAAAACATCCAGGCCCAGCTAAAATTTGCAAAACAATACATCAAGTCTCCCAAAAGCATGCAGGAAAATGTGTTATGGTCTAATGAGACCAAGGTTGAACTTTTTGGCCACAATTCCAAAAGGTACGTTTGGCACACAAACAACACTTCACATCACCAAAAGAACACCATCCCCACAGTGAAGCATGGTGGTGGCAGTATCATGCTTTGCGGTTACTTTTCTTCAGCTGGAACTGAGGCATTAGTCAAGGTGGAGAGAATTTTAAACAGTTCCAAATACCAGTCAATTTTGGCCTAAAACCTTCAGGTGTCTGCTAGAAAGCTGAAGATGAAGATGAATTTCATCTTTCAACATGACAATGACCCCAAGCATATATCCAAATCAACAAAATAATGACTTCACCAGAAGTAAATTAAAGTTTTGGAATGGCCAAGCCAGAGCCCAGACCTAAATCGAATAGAAAATCTGTGGGGTAACCTGAAGAGGGCTGTGCACAAGAGATGCCCTCTCAATCTGATAGATTTGGAGTGCTTTTGCAAGAAAGAGTGTGCCAATATTGCCAAGTCAAGATGTGCCATGCTGATAGACTCCTACCCAAAAAGACTAAATGCTGTAATTAAATCAAAAGGTGCTTAGTTCATAGGTGTGTACTAGGCTAATGGCCCTGGAGCCTTTACAAGCCTAGCCCACAGGATTACCTTGGCATCGTGCCACCTGACCTTAGTTCCCAGTGCCTCTGTCAAGTAGAGCCACTGGAGTGATCCCCAGGGTGAATTTTCTATTTCCCATTCACTCATCAAGATTTCTCTTGAAGAGGGCCAGTGAGGCGTTTTGCTTGATATGTATGGGAAGTCTATTCCATAGCATGGGCAGTCTCTGGGTTATGAACCTGCCCCTCCAGCTTGTTCTGTTGATTGTGGTAATGAGGTTGAGGTCTCTGGAGCGTATAGTGCGGAGGCATTGGGATTTCTTTAGATGTAGCATTTCTAACAGAGCTGGGTCAGACATGGCTTTGTATGTCAAACAGAGATCGCCTCTAAGTAGACGATATGAGACAGAGAATAGTTGGAGTTTTTTGAGTCTGTCCATATAGGACAAGTGTTTAAGGCCTAAGATCCTCTTTGTGAGGTATTTATGTGGCCTCTCCAGTTGTTGTAGGTGTCTAGTGAGGTACATGCCAAATGAGGCATTGTATTCGATGATTGGCCTAATGAGGGAAGAGTAGAGGGAGACAATGACCTCTTTCTTCCTGGATGCAAAACCCTTAGTAATAAGATGTGCCACATAGAAGGACTTTCTGACCACAGTGGCAATGTGGTGGACAAAAGAGAGGTTGCTGTCAACCTATGTTCCCAGATTTTTTATGATGCCTTCTGTGTTTAGTGGACTACCATCGATGTGGTAATTCATGGGAACCGGGTTTTTCCCAAAGGGGATGACGACACATTTTTTGGCATTGAGCTTAAGGCCATGGTTCTGACACCAGCCATTGGTCTCAGTGAGTCCTTTCAGTTGGATGTCAACATCACTCGGGGACTTAATTATGGCTTCCAACTTGCAATCATCTGCGAACTTTGTCAGAGTCCCTTTGTGTTGGCCTGAACTTCAGAGAAGTAGACACTAAACAGGAGAAGACCCAGGACTGAACCTTGTGGGACTCCACTCGTGACTGATCAACAGTCTGACTTGGAGTCAGCTACTTTCACACTGTGGGTTCTATCTGTGAGTCAATTTGCAACCCACCTAGTGATATAGGGATTGATGCCTAGCTTGGTGAGTTTTTCTATGATTCCTGAGTGGGGAATGGTATCAAACGCCTTGGCCAGATCAAGGTAGGCTGTACGAACCCCCTTGCCTTCATCCACAGCTCTCGTGACTGATTCAAAGAAGTCAACCAGGTTGAGCAGGCATGATTTACCGTTCACAAAACCAAACTGTGTGGATTCCAGAGTTTGGAGGTTCCCTATATCTTTGTTTATTAGATCCATGATGATGCGTTGCATATCAGACTTGTCAGGCTAATGGGGAGATAGTTCCCAGGGTCTGTAATCGCTCCTCCTTTGTGGACAGTGATAACTGTAGCAGTACGCCATTTGGTAGGGACAAAGCCTGAGGTGAGGCTGTGATTAAACAGGGCACATAGGTGAGGTGCCAGTTCACTCTGTAATTCATGTAGAACATAGCCAGGGATATTGTCAGGTCCCACAGAAGCTGTATTCTTGGCCTTGGACAGTGCTGTTTTAACCTGTGCAGCAGTAATACTGGGTGCCTGGCAATCTACTGGTATTGTGATTGGTCCTTTGGCGGGGGAGAGAGGGGTAAAGTTGCCACTGAACCTGTCAGCCAGTATATTGGCAATATCTGTTGGCGTGGTATAGGAGGTGCCATTGTACAACAGCTTCGAGCAAATCTGGGTATTGCCGTGGATATTCTTTACATAACTATAGAAGGCGTTGTGGCTGTCTTTACTATCTGCTGCTATTCTGTTTTCATAGCTAGCTTTAGAGGATTTGATGAGGGATCTCAACTTTTTGTTGAGGCTGATAAGGGAGTTTTTCCAGTCTTGGGACTTCTCCTTATTTCTCATCAGTTTCCTCCTTCTGTTGTAGAGTTTGTTTATGGCAGGGGCCCACCAGATTGATTTCCTTTTTTTTTGGAGGAAAGCGTCTTGGTTCTATTGGGTATGGTGAGAGCCATGCATTTGTGTACGTGTTCGTACATAGCATTAGTGTATGATTCGGCAGTCATGCAGCTGTTCTCCAATTGCATAGGTGCCGTGAAGTTAACCACCTCTGTTTTTAGGAGCCCAAAGTTAGCTTTGGAGAAGTTTCTCATGGTGGTTACCTTTGCGAGGGTGGGGGGGTGGGAGGGATGTGGATATCCAAGGTGATCAGTTTGTGGTCAGATCTAACCCGGGAGGAGTTGACTATTGGTACAGAGCAACGGTCACCCATGTTAGTAATGACCAGGTCAAGGATTTTGCTACCTCTAGTGGGGGTAAGAATGAGCTAGTCCAGGGCATAGGAATTAATGAATTCCAGGAAATGGGCAAGTGTATTGGTACATGAGTAGTTTTGCCAGTTAATGGAGGGGTAGTTGAAGTCGCCCAGTATGAGTGTTAGGTTGGACCCTAATATTCTTCAGGGTGCTTAGGAACGTGGATTGTGAGCCTTGGGTCATGGTTGGGGACCTATAGCAGGCTACAACCTGAATCGATGTCTTACCCAATGTTAGCTGCACCTGAAGTATCTCCTTTATGAATATGGAAACACCACCACCTTTGGAGCTTCGGTCCAAGTTCTGCGGCCGATAGGTATGGAATGAGTTGTAGCCTGGTAGTGCAGGGGTGCTACCTGCTGCCTTGAACCAGGTCTCTGTAACAGTACAAATGTCGATGTTCTTTATTTTAAGGAGTGCTTTGAGCGAGTGCATTTTGAGATTTAGACTTCTAGCATTGAGCAGCATGACCCTCAGATTGCATTTATTTGTAGCTGTTAAGGTGGTAATTTAGTCTTTGGAATACCGCCTAAAAAAATGTACTATAGTGGTGGCAAGAGCCTTGGCCAGTATCCAGAAGCCCAGTGGTGACAGATGCAAGCCATCTCTGGCAAAGCATCTAGGTCTGTCAGTCATGTCATCCCAGGCAGACAGATACTGGATCCCCCCAGAATGACACCAGAAACTTAGCCAATTGTTGAAATCAATCATTCTCTGTTTGTACTTTGGTAACATTCTGGGTGATGGTAGGAGGCTGTTCAGGGTTAGGGTCATACCCTTCTGGGCTACATAATCCAAGAGCTCCTCCATGTATCTTTTCATGTAGTCTAGGGAGGTACATCTCAGGTCATTCACACCCACATGTACAATGACAGAGTCATATTTGTACCTGTTGTTGAGGGACCTGAGTATTTGCATTATGTGGTGTATCCTGGTACCCGACAGGTAGCTGACTGTTACTTTCTCTTTATTCAACCTAGTGAGTGGGACATCAGTGTGCCTCACCATCAAGTCACCTATGACTAGTGTGTTGGGCATGCTGTTTTGCCTTAGGGGCTTTGGTTGAGTGGCACACTGTTTAGGAGAGTTATGTGTCTCATGATTAGTGCTGTGTTGTGGTGGTGGAGTGTGTTTCTGCCTTGGAGGTCTCTGCTGTTTGGGTAGATTTTTATTGAGAGCCTCCATGAAGATGGGAGTGTGGTTTGCGTTTTTATGTGAAGGCACTGCTGGTGTGTGTTCTGGAGGGCTATGTGTTCCATGTGGTGTGGTGCAAGTCTTAACTTCATGGCACCCAGCTATTCCGGTCTTGGCTGCAGAGTGTATGGTTTCCAGTTTGGATATATAAGTGCATCTCTCGCAAGTCTGAATGTTGGGAGATAAGTGAAGAGGACTGTCAGTGTACATGAGACAGTTGCTACATTGCCTCAGGATGCCCGAGCTCACCAGGCTAATAGGAGAAAGCACAGGGAACTGACCTTTAGACATGCCTGGAGCGGTTGACATTAATAATAAGTACTGGAGCTGTTTCCTTGTAGAATGTTTAGTGCTGGTAGCACTGTTGTATGCTACAATAATTGCTACAAGAAGTCTGGTAAAGTGATAGTCTAATAAGCTTAGTTGCCACCCTTACCATCAAAAAAGAGCTGTAGTAAAAGGACAGATGGTAAGGGCAGCGCGTATGACTACTAGGTATGTGGATTTTATAAATGAGTGCGATAAACTTACTAATATGTTTCTGAATAGGGGCTACCCTGCTATTCTCCTGATTGAAATCAAGAAAGAGGTAGATATGAAAAGGCTTTCTGGTCATTTTAAACCTATCTTATACCCACAGAGCTTGGGTATTTCAGCGGACCAAGGTAGTATAGGAAATATGGGTCCGAATAAGGTAGAAATTAACATTAACATAAAATTCTTGTGCACCTTTTCGATAGACCACCGTTTAATAAGGGACATTTTACAGAAGAATTGGTCCATTATTAGGGAGGATAGACTATTAATGGAGGCATTAGGGCCAGCACCTAACCTTACATTTAGAAAGGGCTTTAGTTTAAAATCCCTTTTGGAAAGAACTAAGAAAGTAGGGTTTAACAAATATAAGGGTATGACCAAATGTGGGACATGCCACCAATGTAAGAATATTCAGGAAGGAACACAAGTTACAATTAATAATGAAAGATACAAGGTTATGGGTAGTTTTAATTGTGGGGCAAGAGCAGTGGTGTATGTGGCTTTATGCAATAAATGTACCGCTTTCTATATAGGAAAGACCGAAAGGATGCTGCGAACGATATATGAGCATCTTTATGCAACATCAAAGATGGATTTAAGGAATGCATTGGCCCGCCATATTATGGAACACCCTGACCATATTTTCCATCTTTCTGTTCTCAAGCAAGTTGTTACTGATGGAAATAGTGGCCCTTGGCAAATTAATTTGGAAAAAGAAGAGTTATTTTGGCAAATCAGAACAGGAGCATATATATATCCAGGAATTAATGAAGCCGTGTCATTGTCCTGTATTTTGAAATTATTGGCATTGCGTAGATAATTCCTACATTATTATTTGTTGTTCAGTCATATGTCCTTTATGTGGGTTTTGGGGGGGGGGGGGGTGCATGTATTGTATATAGGTTATACACATGGTGTTTGTACACACATGCAGTATTTTGGATACATCCATTTTTTTGGGTTATAAGCAAGGGACCCAACACTGTTAACTAGTATCAGGTTGGATTAATTGACTATATTATTTTTAGTGACTTTGTCTGCAAATACTTTCGTGTCTTTTAGAAATATGGAGGCAACATCCTGTCAGTGTAGGTTACATGTTTAGTTAGCACATTAGACTCTCACCAGCTTTAGAGGGCTGGGCTGGTCTGGGTAGATGATTTTTCATGTTCATGGCAGATGTTCCTGCTTTTTATCATTGTGTTTTTTATGGATGGAATTATACCTCGTTTTATATGGGGTTATGTATTGGTTTGTTCATCATTATTATTATTTTTAATATGTATGCATGTTCTAATATGATATAGAACAATAGCATTTATGGTTTATACATGTGGTTTGTATTGTTCTTAAATAGTCGATAATAGGTTCTTTTAGAATTCATTGAAAGGTTTTATTTTTTAATAGTAGCGTTTTTAATTGTAGGTGGGTCCTCAATTATGAGGTCATTAACAAGGGTAAAAAGTATTTAAGTGAAGTTTTCCCTTGAATGTATTGTTTCGTCTGAAGAAGGTGGGATATTGAGCCTACCGAAAGTTCTTGTGTGTAATAAAAGTGCTTACAATATTAATTTCACTAAGCGACTATTTGCTTTCATTGGATTCACTGAATTTACTGCTGCAGGGCTGTTTCCTTAGAGGTTTTTGTGTTCATTGGTCTGTTCCGTGGTTTGAGTTCATAGTCTAATAAGCTAGTAAAAGTGCAGGAGAGCAGAGAACTAGCAGATCTAAGGAAAAAATCGAAGAGCACCGCTCAGAAGCTTACAAAAAGTCCTGGATACAGCAAATCTGTATCTGGACTACACTAGTTCCAGGAAAGGCAGGAAACAGTTTTTTTTTTTTTTTTTTTTTAGTAGAAAGTGAAGAGACAGAATATAATGAGATAATTCAAGGTTCAGAAGCTAAAGGGGTGGGCCTTTACTAAGTTCTCACTATTAACAGTAGAATGAGCTGATGTAATGTGACTGGGGGGAGTGTTCAGTATCAACTTTATACCAGAGGCAGCAATTCAAGGCCACCAAGACATAAGACCACCACAAGAACTGGGTGGGAGAGTGGGACAAAACTGGTACAGATTACAGAGATATTAAATTAAAAGTGCAGACGATAATTGAGAATAAACTCTTATCTTTTCTAAATATCACAGCAGGCAGTAAGTCAGTCTTTCTGCAACAGCTTGAGCAACATGTTTATCTGATTTGAAACACTGGCTATTTAAGGCACAGGAACAGAAACCAGGCCAATCATTCAAACAATAACAGTTGCAGGAATGCCCTGGCTAGATTAAACCAGTTCTGTTCACTTTCTCTCACTAAGAAAACAGATAGGCCTCTAGACAAAGGATTTCACTACAAACTGAGGTCAACACTAACAGATGTTCAGCTTTATCACACAACAAAAAGGAGAGCAAAAACAGTTCTACAGATTACAGAGATATTAAATCAAAAGTGCAGACGATAATTGAGAATAAGAAGTTATGTACCTACCATAACGTTCCATGTTAGCTGTCTTCTTCTTGCCTTCTTTCTTGCTGGTTGAGTTCGGAGCCGATCCTCGGCTCCGACTCGGCCATCTACTAAAGCTCGAGGGCTATTTACTGACTCGAGGCCTCCCCATATCCCACAATGCTTGGCGCTAGATACCCAGATCTCATTTGGCAGAGCTAACACCATAGAAAATTTTCAAGGACACCTGTCCAAACTACAAGGTTTACCTACAGTAGTAAAACAGAAGAAGGACGTAACCCAGATAAGAATTAGCCAGAGGAAGAAGGCCTCAAAAAGGGACTCTTCTTGGTCTGTCCAGGCTAGGGGGATGGAGGGTGGAATGCAATAAAGAAGGCGAGAAGAAGACAACTAACATGGAACGTTATGGTAGGTACATAACTTCTTAATGTTAAGTTGTCTATCTCGCCTTCATTCTTGCTGTTTGGGACAGCGTCCCTAGCACCTTAGTCCTGGGTGGCTCATCGGAACAGACTCTTGAGCACAGTGGAACCAAAATCAGCTCTACTCCTAGAGGCCATATCCAACTTATAATGTGAAATGAAAGTATGAGGAGTGGCCCATGTGGCTGCAGCACAAATAGATTCCATTGGTAGTCTTGCTTGAAAAGCTACCGAAGTAGCTAACGCTCTGGTGGAATGACCTTTAGGTTTAGTAGGAAGTTCTTTATATCTCAGTTGATAAATCAAAGTAATAATAGAGGACAACCACCTGGATAAGGTTACTTTAGAAACTGGCAGTCCCTGTTTGCCCTCAGCATAGGACAGGAAGAGTTGGTCTGATTTTCTTGTTTGCTTAGTCCTATCCAAATAAAAACATAATTGCCTATGAACGTCCAATTGGTGTAACTTTTGTTCAGCTTTGTTTGAATAGTTAGGAAAAAAGACAGGTAGATTAATAGCCTGATTCAGGTTTGTTTCGGAAGGTATCTTGGGTAGAAATGAAGGATTAGTCCTGAGTGAAACTCTATCCTTATGAAACACAAGGTAAGGAGGATGAATACAGAGGGCTTGAAGTTCCGAAACTCTCCTAGCTGAGGTGATGGCTACTAAAAGGAGAGTCTTCCAGGAGGGTAATTTTAAGGAACAGGAAGCCGCAGGTTCAAAAGGAGGGAGAAGCTAATATCAAGTTTAAATCCCACGGAGGCGGGGGATCTCTGACCGGGGGCCCTAAGCAAAATAGTCCCTTTAAGAAAGGCCTTGCAAAGTTTGTGGGACATGATGCTGGTCTCTGACAGGCCAACGTGGAAATTTGCAATAGCAGCTAATTGGATCCTAATGGTGGCAGACGAGGAGCCAGCTTGAAAAAGTTCTGCTAAAAAATCTAGAACGTGATGGACAGGGGCTGTAAAGGGATCTATATTCCTAGCCTCTGCCCAGAAAGAAAAACGTTTCCACTTACTAGCATAAGTCTTCCTGGTGGTAGATTTGTGTGAAGAAAGGATGATTTCATGCACCGGCTGAGAAATATGTGGAAGCTTGGCTAAGGCTGGAAGTGGAGCAACCAAGCCGTGAGGTTGAGAGACTGAAGGGATCGGTGCAGCCCACCCGACTGATGGACCAAGAGGTCTGGCACTGGGTCCAGATTCCAAGGCTGCTCCAGCAGGTGATGATGCAGGAATGGTAACCAAATTTGTCGAGGCCAGTAAGGGGCAATGAGGATCATCCTGGATCTCAATGCAGTCGCCTTCTGAATTAGCTTGGGAATTAGGTGAAAAGGTGGGAATGCATACAGAAGACACCGGGGCCAATCGTGAACTAGAGCGTCTCTGGGGGAGTGGCCGGGAAGGGGGTAGAGAGTGAAGAAATCGTCACACTTGCTGTTGAGAGGAGTTGCGAAAAGGTCGCAGCAAGGTTAACCCCATCTGTGGAAAATTTTGTCCGCTACTGACAGATTGAGAGACCACTCGTGAGGCATGAGAATAGCTCTGCTTAGCCTGTCCACTATGACATTGGACTTCCCAGGGATGTGCTTTGCTATCAGAAACTGTTGAGAGGAGATTGCCCACTGCCAGAGTCTGAGTGCTTCTCGACATAAGGGATAGGACTTGGTTCCGCCCTGCTTGTTGATGTACCACACTACGGACATATTGTCTGTTTGAATTGCAATAGTCCCGGTGGGTAGAGAGTCCTGAAGAGCTTGCAATGCTAAAAGCACCGCTCTCATCTCCAAGACATTTATGTGCAGGTGGTACTCTAGAGGTTGCCAAGTGCCCTGGACAGTCCTGCCCTGAATATGCCCCCCCCACCGAATCAGGGAGGCATCCATAGTCACTGAGGCAACAGGAGGAGGAAGAACAAACGGTCTGCCCTGGAGTACTAGTTGGGAGACCATCCACCAAGCCAGGTGGTCTTTGCATGATTGAGTGATTATTATCTTGTGAGACATTGGCAGTTGCTGAAAGGACCATTGGGTAAAAAGCATCCACTGAAGAATCCGCATGTGAAAACGAGCCAGGGGAACTAGTATGATTGCTGCTGCCATGAGACCCAATGTTTTTAGTACAAATCTGGCCTGAATCCTCTTGCACTGTAGTAAGACCTGCACATGCCGGCGAATGTCTGACACTCTGTCTAGAGGAAGTTTTGCGGACAGATCTTTTGTATTTAATCTTGCGCCTATAAAGGTTATAGACTGACAAGGCGACAATGCAGATTTTTCAAAATTTATTGAGATACCTAGCTCGGAGCAAGTTTGGATGGTATAATCCCTGGCTCGCAGTAGCTGATGCCTGGTGGAAGCAGTAAGGAGCCAGTCGTCTAGATATGGAAACACCTGGAATCCTCGCCATCTCAGGTGAGCCGTAACCACTGCCATGCATTTGGTGAACACCCTGGGGGCTGTGGTGAGACCAAAGGGCAGGGCTCTGAATTGATAGTGACTGGCTCCCAGCCAGAAGTGGAGAAACCTTCTGGAGCACCTGTCCATTTTGATATGGTAGTATGCATCCTGAAGGTCTATGGAGTACATCCAATTGTCCTGACTCAAAAAGGGTAGAATGGACTGAAGTGTGACCATCCAGAACTTCATTCTTTGAACAGATTTGTTTAACCTGCTGAGATCCAAAATGGGTCTCCAGTCCCCTTTCTTTTTTGGTACCAAAAAGAACTTGGAGTAAATTCTGGATCCTTGCTGGTCTGCTGGGACTGGCTGGATGACCCTTTTTTCTAGCAGTTGTGAAATTTCTGGCACTGCTTGTTCCCTTAGACCAGGTGGAACATCTGGAAGGGACTTGGTTGTTTGTACAGGGGTGTGGACAAAGGGGATTTTGTAACCCTCGGATATGTTGGACCGTATCCATTTGTCTTGTGTGAGGAGTTGCCAGGCTTCTGGGTACAGTGACAATCTTCCCCCGACTGCCTCCAAAGGTGGACAGTCGGGCAGCCCCTCAGGGGTGCTGAAAGGGTTTGTCAGAGAAAGATTCTCTGCTACCCTGATTTTGCGGACCCCCTCTGCCCCTCGGGCGGCATCTATTATTGTTCCCTCCCTGCCCTGGAGGAAACTCACCACGTGTGTCAGGCACGACTCCCTGGGGTTTCTGAAACCACATTTTCCCACTCTTCTGACCTTTAGGGTATGGTCTAGAGGGAGTAGAAAAACGGACTCCCACGGCAGAGAGAGTCTTGCCTTCCTGCTCACACCTGGTAAGGGTATCCTTCACCTGTGGTCCAAACAGAGCCGAACCATCGAAGGGGGTATTGGTGAAGGACACCTTAAAGGGGTCAGCAAAGTTATATAACTGCATCCAGGCATGTCTTCTCAAAGCCACGCCTGTACCTGCGGCCCTACTTGCCCCATCGGCTGCATAAGAAATGAGCCGCATGGAGGAGTTGACAATTGAGCTAAGGGTCGCCAGCGGGGAGTTAATCTTATCTTGAGCCCCTGCAGCTGATGGATCCTGAAGGATATCACCCAGTTCCTTGAGAAGATCCCTTTGAAAGGCGGGTGAAGTGTCACAGATAATTCAGTGACCGCATGGAAAAAGTCGCTGAGGAAAACATCCACTTCCTGTACCTGTCCATTGTCCTAGACTCTTTATTAGGTGGATGGACAGGCACCGAAGGGTCAGCTAACTCCTTCTTCGTGGCTGCTGCCACCACCATGGCATCAACGAGGACAACTTTTGTCAAAAATTGTTTGTTGGGTGGGGCTGTAATGAACTTAATGGGCCTACAGGGAGTTGGTTCCACTGTATCCAGGGCTGACCACGCCCTTCGAGCCACTACTTCCATGAGCGGGTCGAAGGGTGGAGACACCCAGGAGGTGGAAGGGCGAGAAACAAATGCATCCAGGTATACCGACTCATCCTTGGAAGGGTTAAGGGCAGTCCAGTTCCCCATCTGCTTAAGGATCTCTAGGATGTCTGAAAAAGAGACATCCTCAGAGGGGGATCTTGGGGACCCTTCCGAATCCTCCAAGTCGGTATCAGACGTGACTGACTCGAGTCGACATGTTTCCTCTTACATTTTCTCTTCTGAGGGGGCTCCTCTGAAAGATCAGGGGAGGCCTTGGAAGAGGACGATACGCCCAATGGGGCGACCTGGAGCGTCTGTTCTCCATGCTTGGGGTCAGGAGGGTGGGCAGAGAACCGATGCAGGCACCATGGAGGGAGGAGCCGAAGGGGCCGATCGAGGAGCCGACTCAGGAGTCAGCACGCTCCTCATGACCTCAAAGGCAGCCCTATCAGGCAGAGCAGAAGGTCCCCGCTCTGAGGAGACATGAACCCCTCCCGGCACTGAGAGGGACGGCTCCGAGAATGATGTTGGGGCCGAGCTCACCTGCGCCGAAGCCCCGAGAGGGAGAATGGAGTTAGACAAGGGTCCGATGCCACTCGCCCCCTCGGAGCCGACGAGGGAGTCCCGGCGTCCAGATCCCTCCAAGGAAGGCACCAATGAAGAGAATGGAGCCAACGAAGGAGCCGAAAGGTGTGGTATCGGCTCCGACATTTCAAAGATTCGAGCCCCAACCAGCTCCGGCTCCGAAAGCAAAGGGGGAGTCGGAGGAGGAATTGCTGAAGACACCGGGACAGCCACAGTCTGTTGAGAAGGGCTGGTTAACATTTGGGCCAGGGCCTGTGATTTAAGGAGTCTACTGACCACCCTCTCCAAGTCATGATCAGATAGCCTGGAGGACCGAGAGGAGTGGGACCTATGGCTTCATTCAGAATGAAGCAATGGTGACCTCGGAGCCAAACGAACAGATTCTAGGAAAGGGGACCTAGAACATTTTCAGCCCAAAGATGGTTCCAACACTAAAGTCGGAGCCGATTGAGGTCTAGAGATGTCGGCCCCAGCCGGAACCGAAGAGGAGGAAGAGGAGGAAGATGCTCCGCCCGGCGACGGCTCTGAACTGGGATCCGACGGTTTGGTGGGCTTTGAGGATTTCCCCAACTGAGGCTTCACCGGGGATCCCTCTGGCTTAAGTAAGCCTCTCAAAATAAGCTTGTTCCTACGCTCCTGCAGGACTCTCGGGCTGAAGGCGTGACAGACCGAGCAGGAGTCCTGCAGGTGTAGGGAACCCAAGCAATACACACAAGAAGTGTGACCGTCTGTCAGAGACATCTTCTGACAGCACGAGTCACACTTCTTGAAGCCTGAAACTTTAGTATCCTTGGACATACTGGCAAGGGGATACTAAAGAGAGAAAAATTAAACTAGTGCTTAAACAAGGCACACAGAAACACTCACACACCCGCACTAGTTAAGCTAACAATAATGACTACAAAAAACTATCACCACACTTAATAACAACAACAACTATCCTTAATAAAAATATACAAATACTATAATGCTAAACACTACTCCTATTAAGTACCAAAGGGGTGGGGTTAGCCACTAAAGAGAAGAAACAAAAGGGGGGGGGGAAGAAACTCTCTAACAAAAAATGAGTTTCCTAGGTGGGATAAACTAGGGGATACACAGTCTAACTACACTAAAAGGGAAGACTATCTAAATATACTAAAAATACAAGGTAAATTTTTAGCTAATAATACAAAAAAGGAATAATACGACCTGAGCCAGTAAAATTGCAACCTTGTAGCTGAAGCAGCAAATGAGATCTGGGTATCTAGCACCAAGCATTGTGGGATATGGGGAGGCCTCGAGCCAGTAAATAGCTCTCGAGCTTTAGTAGATGGCCGAGTCGGAGCCGAGGATCGGCTCTAAACCCAACCAGCAAGAATGAAGGCGAGATAGACAACTTAACATTAAACTCTTACCTTTTCTCAATATCACAGCAGGCAGTAAGTCAGTCTATCTACAACAGCTTGAGCAACAGTTATGTCTGATTCAACAAAGTATTAATTTAAGGGTGTGCACATTTATGCAACCAGCTTATTGTACGTTTTTTATTCTTTATATTTTTCCCCTAACAGATTTTTTTTTTGTTTTTTAATTGAATTGTACAGGTTATAGATCACATTAAAGGTAGGAAAAGTTTTGAAATTATTTATTATGGTCTCATTTTTTATATCACAAAAACCTGGCATTTTAAAAGGGGTGTGTAAACTTTTTATATACACATTAAATTTGTAACTGTGGGTATCAGTAGAATTATGGTTCTACAATTACACGTTTATTTTCTGAAGTGTCATGTGTACACATACATGTTTAAACACTCAACTCTTTAATGTATATGTATAAGTAACAAGCAGCTCTGACAAACAAGGTCTCATTTGCAATGGGCACTGTGCACAGTAGAGACTGTAAAAATTACACTTGTAGTCCAACCTTCCCTGTGGCAACTGGTATAAGTTACTGCTCACAATTTTATTAATGTTTGTCCACTCACTTTTAAAAAACAAATAAAAAAATTAAACATCATCATTATATATAACAATATGCATGTATAGAAGTGCAGCTCATATGAATTGTGTGTGTGACAGAGGGTATACTGATTCTGTAATTGTCTTTCCTGGCCTTCAGACCTGAGTGATAGTCAAACACACATGAATGTATAAACTAGGACCTTGTCATGTCACACACATGCATTGTTAACTCCTCACTGTGTCATGTGTATTTATATACAATTCATGAGCATGTCCAACAAGCCCTTTTTCTGTGGCAAGAATGAAACATTACCTGTGTTGAAGAATATGCTTTGTCTCTAATGCAGAGGTTTGAATCCCATATTGTACATTTATTTTATGGCAGTAAAGCCACACAAAAAGAGTGTCAGGTCATAAAAATATGCCCCCAGTACAGGTCTGCAAAGCTGAATCAACAATTACAGCAGAAAACACACCATCAACTAATGCCAACGGTCAGATTAACCTTCCAATTTCAAAAACTGCTTTCCTGTCTCTTTGGCAGTGTTGCTGTCCACTAATGTCATCTAAATGTGGTTGGCATCATTGTTCAGGTTTTCACACTAGCAGTAAACATGATAACATGAGCTGCCAGGAAAGCACTACTATCTGTTGTTGTTTGCCCTGACTGGACATGTCTGGAGGTAGAAGGGAAGGAGCCAAATTTAGCCCTCAAATGTGGTGTGTCCAGGAGTCCAGAATCTTTACTGGACTCCTTGTAAAGCATGACAGCCAAAGGCTCTTGCAGGGGGACTATACCGGCTTACAGTACAAGTCTGCAGCATGGAATAGTCTGGCCAAGGCTCTCCAGTGCAATTGGCATTCCACGCACTGGAAAGCACTGCAGGCACCTTTTTAATGTCCTCAAAAGACACAAGCAGGATACACTCAGCTAGTGGCTGGCTGAGTTTAGGACTGCTGACATATCATAGCTTTGTAAGAATACGGGTCTATATTACATAGTTGAGGTTCCGTAACTTCGACTAACATATGTACAAACACATTTGTCCGAAGCTACAGAACTTCGACTATGTATAAAAACATAAAAAAAAAAAAGGAAAAGAAAATAAAAGGTTATATGCAGGGGGGCAAGCCCCCCCTGCACCACCCACACCCCCCGCTTTTTAAATATACCAACACCGAGGTCACGCTACAGTGCAGTAAAGGAGAAAATTTCCTTTACTGCACTGTAGCATGACCTCAGAGTTGGTATATTTAAAGAGCGGGGGATGTGGGGGATGCAGGCGGGCTTGCCACCCCCTGCTTATTTTGGGTTAATTTTTTTTTTCCAATCGAAGTATGACAACTTCAAACTTATGGTTTCGACCATATCACGGTCGAAGTTGTCATACTTCGACTATGTAACATAGACCCAAGTATACAGATAAAGTGACTTTAAACTAGATATAAAGCTGCATATAAGCACGACTGGTATGCAAAATGTTCTTCTCTTGTTCGGTTCTTTTTATTCCACAGCAGACTGGGATATAATTGTGATCTGCCACATAACTCATGCACTCACGTCACTCCACAACAAGTACAAATATGTCTCTGTCATTGTCCATGTTGGTGTGAATGACCTGAGATGTACCTCCCTGGATGACGTAAAAGAGACATGGAGGAGCTCTCCGATCTTGTAGCCCAGGCAGGTATGACCTAGCCCTGAGTAGCATCCTGCCATCTCTCGGAATGATACCACAGTACAAGAACAGAATGATTGCCTTCAACAATTGGCTAAGCTTCTGGTGTCATTCTAAGGGGATCCAGTATCTGTCTACCTGGGATGACATGATCGACAGATCATGATGCTTTGCCAGAGATGGCCTTTACCTGTTGCCCTTGGGATTCCGGATACTAGCTAAGGCTCTTGCCACCCCTATAGTGCCTTTTCTAGGCAAGGTTCAAATGACAAGTTCATCACCGTAACAGGTACAAGCAAGCAAAATCTGAGGGTAATGATACTCAATGCTAGAAGTGTAAACCTCAAAATGCATTCACTCGAGGCACTCCTTAAAATGGAGAACATTGACTTCTGTGCAGTGACAGAGACCTGGTTCAAGGCTCCAGAGACTACCCCTGCATTACCAGACTATAATTCATACCACACCTTTCGGCCACCTAACCTGGACCGAAACACTAAAGGCGGAGGCGTGTCCTTATTCATTAAGGATATCCCCACCTCCAGGCTAGTTGCTCAGTATAATGCATCCGAGATTATCCAAGTGCAACTAACTCTAGGCAAGACCACAATCCAAATTGTAACTTGCTACAGATCCCCTACCATGCCCCAGGATTCACGCTCCTCATTTCTTGATACACTGGAAAATATTAGGGTACAATCCAACGCCATAATTGATTGGAGGAACTCCCTGGTCAGTCTGAGTAAGAAGCTGAGATCCCTCATAAAATCCTCCAAAGCTAGTTACAAAAACAAAATCGCCACTGACTCTAAAGACAACCACAAAGCATTCTACAGCTATGTCAAGAATCTCAATGGCAACACTCAGATCTGCTCTGAGTTACAGCACAATGGCACTAAATATACAGAACCAACTGATATTGCCAACATCCTGGCAAATAGGCTCAGTGCTAACTTTACCCCCCTCTCACCCCTAAAGGGCCCACCTCTATACTGGAAGAATGCAAAGTTCCTGTAATCACGGCAGCACAGGTAAAAAACTACACTCTCCAAAGCCAAGAACACAGCATCCATGGGACCTGACAACATCCCAGGCTGCATTCTACATGAACTGCAGAATGAACTGGCACACCACCTAAGCACCATGTTCAATCATAGCCTCACCTCAGGCTTTGTGCCCACTGAATGGTGCACAGCAATGGTTATCCCACTCCACAAAGGGGGAGCCACCACTGACTGGGAACTACCGCCCCATTAGCCTAATGTGCCTGGTCTGCAAGGCCATGGAACTTATAAACAAAGACATTGGTAATCTCCAAACTCTAAACCCCCACCCAGTTCAGGTTTGTAAAAGGCAGATCATGTCTCCTAAACCTGATAGACTTCTTTGAAGCAGTCACCAAAGCTATAGATGAGGGTAAGGTGGTTCACACAGCCTATCTAGATCTCGCCAAGGCTTTTAACACCATCCCCCACTCTGGAATTATAGATAAACTCACTAAACTAGGTATAAATCCCTATGTCACAAGATGGTTTGCCAACTGACTCACTGACAGAACCCATACTATGAAAGTAGCAGACTCCAAATCCAACTTCAGACCAGTGACAAGTGGAGTACCACAGGGTTCAGTCCTGGGTCCTCTCCAGTTTGGTATCTACTTTTCTGAAGTACAGGCTAACACAGAAGGTCTTTGGCTAATGAAGTTCACAGATGACTGCAAACTAGGAGCCATAATTGAAACTCCTAATGATGTAGACATCCTACAAAAGGGCCTCACTGAGACAGATGCCTGGTGTCAAAGCCATGGCCTCAAGCTCAATGCCAAAAAGTGCATTGTCATCCCCTTTGGTAAAAACTCTGTACCCATGAGCTACCACATATATGGTAGTCTAATTAACACAGAAAGTGTGATAAGAGACATTGGGACACAGGTGGACAGTAGTCTCTCCTTTGATAATCACATCGCCACAGTAGTCAAGAAATCCTTCTACATGGCATACCTCATCACAAAAGGTTTCTCATCCAGGAAAAAAAGAGGTCATTGTTCCCCTCTACTCGTCACTCATTAGACCCATTATAGAGTACAATGCCCCTTTTGGTATGTACCTCACAAGACATCTACAACAACTGGAAAGGCCACAGAAATACCTCACAAAGAGGATTACCAGCCTCAAATAGATGCCCTACACAAACCGTCTCAAAAAACTCCAGCTTTAATCCATCATATATCGACTACTCAGAGGCGATCTCTGCCTAACATACAAAGCTATGTCAAACCCAGAGCTGTTGGACATGCTCCACTTAAAGAAATCCCAATCCCTCCGAGCTACGTGCTCTAGGGACATAAACCTTGTCACCACAATAAACAGAACATGGTGTCAGAATTCAGCTTGATGGCTGTGACTGCTGACTCATTGGCTTTTGTTTATGTTTGGGCAGCAGTAACATGCATCTCGGACTTCAGGTGCAGCAGCTATCCTACAGGCAAGTGCAGCGCGCTTCTTTCGAGCAGACAGAGGCAGCAGTCAGAGTCAGTTTCGAGAGGGTCGGGACACAGGAACTGGACTACAGTACACAGGCTCTGATTTGATTTATAGTCAGCTACAGAAAGTCAGCAATGCTAGCCCATCTGCAAGCAAGCTGTAACCCGTTCATTTCAGACTTCAGTTTAGTGAGTGCAGCAGGGCACCAGGCCCACTTACAACTGTGTGTGTAAGTATTTAATTTGCAGGTTCTGCTTTGAATTGAATTTGTGTGTCCAAGTATTTGATTTGCAGGTTCTGCTTTGAATTTGTACTGTGTGTGCGACTGTTTGATTTGCAGATCCATTCTGCTTTACAATTTCATTACCACATTTGAATTATCAGGCCCGTTCACTACTTGACTTGGAGGGGGGGGGTGACTATTTGATTTGCAAGTCCGTTCTGCTTTACTACTTAAACTCCGCATTTCAATTATTCAGTTCAGTGAGTGCAGCAGGGCACCAGGCCTACTTACTAATGTGTGTAAGTATTTAATTTGCAGGTTCTGCTTTGAACTGAATTTGTATTTCTGAGTATTTGATTTGCAGGTTCTGCTTGGAATTTGTACTGTGTGTGCGAGTATTTGATTTGCAGGTTCTGCTTGGAATTTGTACTGTGTGTGCGACTATTTGATTTGCAGGTCTGTTTGCTTTACTACTTAAACTCTGCATTTGAATTAGCAGGTGTGTGTGTGTGTGTGTGTGTGTGTGATGACCCAGTTAGGTATGCTTGGTGGCTAGGGTTACCCAGGCTCAAACCCTGTACCTTGGATACAAGGAGCAAGAGCCTGAATTCTCTACCCATACCACCACTTCTGAATGAAAGAGTTGTAGCTCTCAATTGTACAAATTCACAGAATGTCTGGAATGTTTGGCTTATACTTTTAGTCTCTTCCTCTTAAAATTCAGATGGTGTAGTGGTGCAGTGGTAGTGTTGTTGCCTCACAGCAAGAGGTTCTCTGGTTTGATTCTTGGCTGAAGTGCCTGCTTTGTGGAGTCTGCATGTCCTCCCTGTGTGTGTGGATTTTCTATGGGTGCTCTGGTTTTCTCCCATGATACAAAGACATGTGTCTGGAGTTTCTGCTGAAATTGGTTTTGTTCCAAGTTGGACTTTCCTGGTAAACAAATGTTAAATAAAAATACAATTTATGGTTTTCTGGCAAATCAGAAAGAACTGATTTCACTAAATAATGATGGCCATTTAAGTTTCAGTCTTGCTATTTTTCAGGAAACACATGGTAACACAACATTTTATTATAAAGAACTTTCTAAGATTATACAAGCAATGTTTAAAATGTGTCCCCAGTTTTGGGCCTTTGTACCCCCAACACATCTGGCTTTTTCCTGATTTCTTGTGCTGCACACTTCTTCAGGCAAAGAGAAGTTTAGTGCTGCTTATGCAAAGCCTTTTTGCATTGTTAGTAACACAACAGGTAGTATACTTGTTTTTGCTGCAGAAGGCTGTGGGTTCTACTCTCACAGTATGTAGATGGATTGCTGAAACTGTACTATGTTGCACTTTTAAAGGGGGTGGATGCTGCAGTCCTGAGAATGTCCTCCTTTGGCAGAGATACCTAGTAACTATTAACCTGTTATCAATTTGCCATCCATTCCCTATTGAAATATTACTAGCTTGTCATTTTTTGAATGTAACATAGGCAATTTATTCTTCAAGGGCAGCAGGCACTTTACTTGTAAATGAAACAATGAAATATAAAGTTGTTTGCTAGCAGCAACCTCTTCATTAGTTACAGATCTCTTTAATGTTGAATTATTTAGATAACTTTTACTTCTGCAGAGATTGTGCATTTACCGATAGTGGTGGATTGTAGAAGTTTGAGTAGACTTTTACAATGGAAATGTTCTTTATTGGGCAGTGTTGTCATTATTGGTTCATGCATTTTGTTTCATTGCTTACTGGAAAATTGTTCAAAACAATAAACTAAAACTCACTCTAACAAGTGTGCTGTATTATACAAGGAATATAATTTAATACAGTCAGGAAGGTGCATCAAATAACACATGTATGTTTCGTGTGCAAGAGGCCTATGATTTGAAAACAGCCCAAATGTAATCTTTATCCACCACTGGCCAGATGCATTTTCTTTGAATGTGGGTTTCAATGCTGTTTCAATGAATGTGAGTTTCAAGGGCAGAGAAGCTTTAATGCTAAGTCTGTTTTCATTGTGAGACTATATTGTTTTATTTAGCAGATGTCTATTAGTGTTTGTGGTATAAAATGTGAAATAAAAGTTTTAAATGAAATCCAGATAATCATTGTAGAAGTAAAGGAGTATGCACATTACAGTGTTTATGGTAAATGGGGTGAAATAGCCAAGTAATGGGACATTGGAATGGATGCAGGGAGACTCTGAGGCCATATTTTGGTTGTCTATTCAACAGTTTGCGTTTGAAAGTTGGTATCCCACAATTCCATTGGAGTAGGTGGGGTTACATAATTATGCATGTAAATGTTATGTTAATTAGTGTACAGATTTGTACCTATTTTTCATCGGCCTTTGTCCTGAATTTTGATGTTTCCAGGTTGAGAGGTATGATCATGGACCTTTTCTAAAAGGAAACTGATAATATCACAACTGTGTACAAGAGACATGTGTCTACATCACGTCTGTTACATCTGTTAAATGTCCTCAAGAAGGTCAACAAGGGCATGCATGATTACAACATGACCTGGCCGAGGCATTTGACACAAATCCACACTGAGGTATTAATGAGACACTGTCAAAAGTGGCCATAAAACACCTATATCACCAAGTGGGTACATCACTGGATCACATACATCAAGATCATCAGCCCCCTTTTCCCCATTTTATACATGGGGTGGGGTATCATCTTAACTGTAGCCATCTCTCATGATTCAATGTCACACTCCTGCCTTCTTTGACACTCATGTCTGACTGTCACAGATCTTCTCTCACAAAATCCATCCACCACTGGATCACAAATGTGACAGATAAATATGTTAAAGTATATGAAGTGACCTGTATCTAGGGTCCAGTGATCTTCAGGGCTCTGTACTAGGCCATTTCTTGTTCATTATTTAAATCTCAGACATTAAGAATGACTTACACATTCTTTGTCTAAATAGCTTTGTGGAGGACTGCAGATTGTGGACAATAATTGAATCCAAGTGTGATATTATAATAGAGACAGTACACACACACACGTACACACACACACACACTGTTGCCACAGCCATGGAGAGACAGGAGATTAACAAAAATCATGGGTGACATTTGTTACATTATTGTTAGATTAGGCACCTCCATTTTATAGTAGTTATTAAGTATTATGCAGACTAGAAGGTAAAATATGTAGTATCAGACATGTATGCATTCACTTTCAGAGAAAGACAGTTTATTAGAAAGGAAAGGTAAGCATGAAATGTGCAGAAAATACAGAAATACAGATTGTTCTTTTCTCAATGGAAAGATACAATCCTGCCAACTACAGAATGTTCCTTAATAGAATGTTAAAGCACATATGAGACAACCAAGGTTAGGATAAGTGAATGCAGTTTACGAAGGAAAATCACTGGACTGAAGCAATATAATATATTGTGTTCAGGATAGCAGTTCAGTTAAGGTTAGTTCATTTGACCTGTCATTACAGAAAAGATTAAGGTACAATACAGGCACTTGAGCCTGAGTACAGAAGACAGTTCAAATAAAGACTGTTTCCATTTACATCATTCAGGACAATCAGAAGATATGTGCAGAAACTTTGGATATATTTAGCAGCACTGTTATTATCAGCACTGTTAATTAAGGTGGTATTTGGATATTCCAAGCATCTAATAAAGCCTTATTAAATGAACTACAGTGTTTGGAGAATTTATTCTGAAAAGTACACAAGACTTGGCCCATAAAGGAGAGACTGGCACCTGTTCAGCATGAGTTTGGGTAATTAACAAATAAAGACTTTTGTTTCAGTCTCATTTCAGTTATTTCCAGTTAATTCCAGTTCAGTACAGTCTTATCAATTCTTACAGTTATAAAAGCAAATACATAACCTAATTATAATACAGACAGTACACCCCACTAGCTGACAGGTTGAGCAGACCAAGTGGTATGTGACCTGTGCACTCAGACAGATGGTATGGGGAACGTCCACCAGCATGTGCACATAGTGGTTACTACTCCCTTGTATGTAACACAAGTCCTGAGTGTGTGTGGGACATCCACATCAAAGGGCATTATAGTTCCATAGTTCTCAGCCCTCATCACACCAACAACTTTGTGCACTGCACCATTTTTCATGTACCTCACAACACATATTTCAAGGATGAGTTACTCAAGTGCCACAGTGAGCTCCCACACATCATATTGGCCATACCTAAGTATTCTTTTTGTTGCATAAACATTAGTGTTTGATGGTGCACAACCCCCATCAAGGTGTTATACAAGATGCATGTATGACATGTTGCACACAGTACATACATAGCTGATTGATAACATTGATGGCATGGGTTACATTCATGACAGTGTGGATTGTGCCCTATATATGCCATGCACACCTGAGAACTAGCCAGGATTGCTCATAATCTCACATACAGGTATAGCAGTGTTTCTCCTAATACCTCCAGCAGATGTTAAAGTTTGAGGAAGGTGTACTTGAATCCCCTCATAGACTGCTGACAAATCATAACAATTGTACAAGTATGTTCTTGCAGAACCATCTATGGTCACTCATAATCACATATGTTATGTCAAAGACATGGGATTACTGGTGGTATTATTCAGATATTCTCCATGATTGTCCGTGCTTCTGTCTACTGTTGTCCATTAACCATTTACTATGTGTCCCACTTGGTTGAGACTTGTGATGGCATTACATTCATATTCAGGTAACTCATTGTGTCCTGTCCATTGTTCATGTCAGGATACTTCTATCACAAAGAATTCTCTCCATTTATATGTCACCTTGTGTGATAGTCACATAATATACAATAACTGTGCAGTACATACTGTATCATGTAGATATGTGATTAGTGTTCATGTTACAACAGACGTCATTGACATGCCCTAATCTGCTGCACATTCCCATGTTTCATCTGTCCTCTTCCTCTGTGTTCATTCCTACAATTCATCTGTGTGTCCCTTTTCAATTCACATATTTCCCCTGACTAATTATTTATAATGCAGTCTATGTACTTTTACTGAACATTTACAAAACTTTTATTCAGTATGCCTGAAACAGGTTTCCACATTACTCTGCACTGTATACACTTTCATGTAATGTGTTGGAACTGTATACATTGCTTTATTAAAAACCCTGGTAGTCATTGTGGCTTTTTGCACAATCCCACATACCTAGTTTGCCTGTAGGTAAACAGGTGTCCATGTGTATAGGTGCTTGTGTTGCCTTATACATTTTTCTTGGTGGCAACACTGTTGCTGGCCAGAAAACTGTACTTGTTTACGTTTAAACCTGGTGGGGGCATGCATATGTAATTAGTGCTGCTGCTCACTGCAAAAACATGTAAACTCCATGCAGGCTTTGCACTAAGCCTACATGGAGTTTATTGAATCCCACAGGCATGAGTTTCAGGAAAACTCACTACTTTATGCTATGGGCAGAGATGTTGAACTGATTTTTGGTGCTGCTAAAGTGATTACTGACATTCCTGTGTGTGTCATCCTTCTGATTAAATGTTAAACCAAGGTCCCATCTGCATGAGTAGGTTGCAATTCAGGTAGATGTAAAAGATCCCACTACACCTACAGTAGGGGTCCTTTTTTACAAAAAAAGTTATTATTTACAGTACTATTTACATATGATCAGAAGGTTCTTTTTTTACTCTGAAACTTTCTATATATACACTATTGTCTGTTATCTGATCCCTGCTCTAGTTTCCACAACCAAAATGTTATCTTTTCAACATTTATGCGGTCCCATTTAGCATCATACATTATTTCTTTAACCCTTTGATTCCAAATAATCCAAACCATATTAAACACTCTTCTATCCATTTTATTTACATATTATTTGTTTTTATCTTTATAAAAAAAATATTCAGTCATGTCCATTTTTATGTCACCCATTCTCTTTATATCATCAAAATAATTTGTATCTCCTACTTTTTTCCACACTTTCACAATTCTTTTACATTTCAGAAAGACATGTTCTTCAGTTTCCTCTTCTGCAGAATTATTGTACAATCCTGTCTATTCCCTCCCTCTTCTTCTTGAGAGTTTACTTATTCCTCCCCTGAGCTGCGGCACCATCTTTAAATACTAAAAACCTCTGCCTGACTACACTCTGTTTCTGTCTGTCCCACAGGCATCGCTCAGTAGTGTGCACTTACTGCATGTCCCTTTCTAAAACCCCTGGCATAACTACATTATTTTCCTACTTCTCAGTGAACTGCAGCTCCCCATTGGTGCATAAATAATAAAAACAAACAGAAGGTAACATTCAAACCAAAATGATAGACTGCCCTATTTCTGTAGTTGCTAACCTTCTCACTGATGGTTTTCTGTTTGGCGACTGCTGCTCCTCCCGGAAGGTGTATCACTGCCCTCTATATTCCCCCTAGTGATAATATCAAAACTCCTGAAAACATCCTGTCCTGGTTCTCCTCCAATATAAAAAATGAAACCTATATACTCGGTGATACCAACATCAACTGGAATACTATTGACTCTGAAGCCCCATCCCACACAATCAACCTGTACAACTTCTCCCAACTAATACAATCTCCAGCCAGACCAAATAAAGATGGTACCTTTGGTACCATCATTGACTGGATCCTAACAACTCACCCAAACCTTATCACCAAAACTGGAACATTACCTGATCCTCTCAGCGATCACCTACCAGCCTTCACCGACCGTCTCCCATCTCCACTGCATAAACAACACCACTACATCCAAACCCACAACCTCTCCTCTTTCAATGCTCTAACTTTCTCTGAATGCTTAAAGCATACTGACTGGTCCCCTCTAAAAACCCTTCCTTTAGATAATGCCGTTTCCTACTTTAACCACTCATTCCTAACCCTTCTCAATCAGCAAGCCTCCCCTCAAACCAAAAGCATCAAAACCAATCCCTGCCCATGGTTATCTAAAGATATTAAACTAGCCTTGCACCAAAGGGACAAAAAATGGAAACAATATCAAAAACAGAAACCCTAATACCCTCCTGCAACTACAAAACTTTACAAAAAACTAATAATTAAAGATCACAAAGTCCACTACTCCAAACTCCAGTCCTTGCACACAACAAATCCCAAAATTTCTGGGACTCTATCTCATCCATGCTGCATCCTGGCAACAAAGAAAACCCCTGCCCAGACCCCAACCTCTCCAACCTTGAAACAGCTAGCCAGTTCAACTCATTCTTCATAAACTGCATAGCTAAACTATCAACCTCCTTCCCACATCCGTCCTCCACCACTACCACCTCCTGCCCCAACCACCACCCCGATCATCAACCTTCCTCCACATCCTTCTGCCTCAAGCCCATCCCCACAACACTATAAAAAGACTTCTCCTCAATTTCAAACCTTGTCGCAATGCACCTGACAGCCTTCCACCTACCTTCCTCAAACAATCTGCAGACAGCATTGTCTATCCCATCTCTATTCATATAAATGGAGCCATACAAGAATCATACGTCTCTTCTATCTGGTGCCATGCTTACATCATCCCCCTCCACAAAGGTGGCAAAATACTGATAACACCAACTTCAGCCCTATTGCCATCCTTTCCCCTCTTTCTAAAATACTAGAGAAAACAATACAAGCACAACTCATGGCACACCTAACACTAAACAATCTCCTCTCCCCTACCCAACACGGCTTTCACTCTGGCCACAGCACCATGACTGCCCTTCTTTCCTTTCTTGAAACCATAAATCTCGAATGTGACTCAGGCACGTTCATATCCACACTATTCCTAGATCTGTCAAAGGCCTTTGACACCATCTCACATACCTACTTATATCCCAACTCTCCACCCTACACCTCTCGCCCACTGCCATCACCTGGTTTTCCAGCTACTTGTCCAACCGCCAACAAGCTGTCCAATGGAAAACTTTAACCTCCCCCTTCCTTTCCACACCCACAGGTGTCCCACAAGGTTCTGTTCTTGGCCCTCTTCCCTTCAACCTATTCATTAACAACTTTTACCAATCCATCCTAGACTCGTCTATCATCCAATATGCAGATGACTCAACAATCATCTGCTCAGCCTTCTCCTCCCCTGAGCCCTAGCAAAAACCCAACTAACCTTTTCCAAAACAGAAACCTGGAGGCAGCCAAACCATCTGGCACTAAATGCAAATAAAACCAAACTAATGTTAAATGCTAAATTACAGTCCTAGTAAAACAAAATTAGCAAATATGTATATGGTATACACATGTAGAGCAGTTATTTTGTGGGTTTATAGAACTTCCTCAGAGTGATACAATAAACCACAACAAAGTAAATTATTGTCCCTTAAGTGAATTTAAAACTCCACCTCCTAATAAAACTCTTAATCCAAAAACAATAATACATTAATATCAAGGTACATAGACCTATAAAATAGCCACTTATCCAAAATATAAAACAATAAAATAGACACCTAATTAAAACAAAACCAATATATGGTAATAAAATAATCTATCATATTACTCTGGTGTCTTATTCAGCATGCTTAAAAGTCAGTCATTCAACTAATTGCTTTTAATTTAAGAAATCTACTCAAAGAAATCTGATTGTTTAACTGTTTTGGTCCCGTGGCATTAGTTCTTAATTGCCATTCTGTTTCTTTCTTTTCTAATTTGATTTTTAAGTGACCACTCCACCACAATATCTAATATAAAAAGTCAAAGTAATGTCCCTTGTTATTCTGGATGTGTCTCCAGAGTTTATTCCATGAGTCTCATTTCCTAATATCTCATAAATACTCATATATCCTGACTTCTATAGCACTTTCAGATTTCTTATATAAAACCAGTTGCACACCTTACATCTAGCAATGTAGACAACCATTTTAGAATTGCAATTACATTTCCTAGGGCATTTGACCCTTTCAAATCCCTAGATGTATGTACTATCAGTATGCTAAGACTCAAAGATTGCACTCTGAACAAACATCCAGAATAATGGGGGGCAGCATAACTCTCAACTGTCCCTGATTTTCAGGGACATCCATGATTTTGACGCAAATTTTAGCTCTGTCCCTATTAATCCCTCCATAATTTGGTGACTGTTAGAGAAAAGGTGGTGAATTACACTTAATAGATAATGACAATAATTAGAGCAATAGATGTCTCTTACATCAAGAAATGTATATTAATTTAAATTGTCTTAATCTGTCAATGTCTTACACTAATAGCACTAATATTTTAGTGTCACCGTTTGTCCCTGATTATTTCTCGATTTGTCCCTGATTCTGTTGAAATATGTCCCTAATTGCTTGAGAACTATGGGAGGACATTCCTTTGGCTTTTTTTTAAATAGATATTATGGAGTATGACCAGAGCTGTGGTCCCTTAAAATCAAATTAGAAAAGAAAGAAATAGAATGGCAATTAAGAACTAACATCATGGGACATAAAGGGTTAAATGATCATATTTCTGTGAGCGGTTTTCTTAAATTAAAAGCAGTTAGTTGAATGAATGAATTTTAAGCATGTTGAATAAGGCACCAGAGTAAAATGATGGATCATTTTATTACCGTATATTGGTTTTGTTTTACATAGGTCCCTATTTTATTGTATCACTGAAATTCCTTATGTATCGGAACGAAGGTGCTAAGTTTTTTATACATTCATTTTTCATTAAAGTTTTCTATGCTAGCAATCCATTTATTTGGATTTACTTACTTTAAGCTCATTGGTGGTGACTCAAGCTGCTGTTAGTACTGTTTACATTTTGTATTCTATTCCATTAGGTCCTGCTGCTGTTTCTTCATTTATTTGTCCTAATATTCTGTCTAATTCCACTAATACTATTCTCTTTTCCAAATCCATATTATCATGATCTGAAAATGTTTTAACTTTCCATAATATTTTCCCTTCTTTCCCTTATCTTCAAACATTTCTCACACATAATATTCTACTATTTTCACTATATATTTTGATCTGTCTGTACAATTCCATTTTCATCTTTCAACTCCCTCATTATACTGTCTTCTTTTACTACTTTACTTAAATACAGAGCAACTTCCTCTATCTGTTTCTGAAAAAAATATATTTGTCTAAACAATGAAGTTTGATTTTTTCTTGATTTATCCCATAATATTTATTTTCCATTAATGAAATATATATTTTTTATAAATTACCAAATATTTCTTCACTTATATGATTATACCTTTTCTTCACTTCTTTTCATTTATTTCTTTGCCACATTTTAACATTTTTTTATATTTTTTCTTAGAAGATATCCACCATTCAGACCAATCTCTGTAGCATTGTCTCATGTTAATGTGATCCTCTGATGATTCTAACAGTCTTATTTCCCCTTTTCTTTCCCATTCTTTGTCATCTAACATTTTTAAGTCTTTTCATCTCTTAATATTATCTTCTTTGTCTTTTATCTCTATCCAAAATAGCTTTACGATCTGAGAAACCTGTTTCAACTGTCCTGTCTTCCATAGTCTGCAATCCTTCAGATATCAGAAAATAATCTATCTCCATTCTATATGTTCCCCTACTATATGCCCAATCTCTACTGTTACAAATACTCAATTTACCACAGCTTATAATTTCCATTACCTTTTTGACATCACCTTCCTTTTTTCTGTTTTTCCTTAAATCACATTTAAAATCACCTGCTATAATAATTTCCATATTTTAGTTGCATAGTTCAGAATTTGATTAAACATGTCTTCCCTTTCTTTGGTGTTACATCTGCATATAAAGCAATTATTCTATATATCTTCTCTTTCCATCATATATTTAGAATACTTATCCTTCACATTATTACTAACATTTTATCCAGAATTTTGATTGTCTTCTTAGTCAGAATTCCTATTCCTGAGCAAGTATCTTGATGTAAATTCTAAACAATAGCACTTCCCTTCCCCAGAAAATTTCTGTTTGCGACTTATTTTCTTTCATTAATAATCTAATGTCTTCCAATTTTATGTCTATATATAATATCTGATGTTATTCTATATTGGCTGACCTAACTGTACTTTTTAAACTATTTACATTTGTAGCTAGTATTCTGCAATCATCTCTTTTCCTTTTCCAAAGGATCCTATTAAATTAATATTATTAACTTATCCTTTTTCTTTATTTCTTCTTTCATATTTAGCCCTATTAATTTTCTTTTTCTCTCCTGTACAATTTTACTGATTATTTTTGCCTTTAACTTTTTTCTAGCTAACATCATCATCATTAATCTCAAAACCTTCTTCTATGTTCATGTCTTCTTTTTTGTGGCTCATTTCTATCTTCTTATTCTTACCTTTCTTTATAATCTTCTCTTGTCCTTGCTTCTAGCCCTGTTCTTCTTGATTTATTTTGGTTTCTTCTTGTGTTTGTTCCTTCCCCTCTTGATCAAATATACTTGCTTTTTCTACCTCATCCTTACCTTCTTTAGAATCCATCCACATATCCCCAACCTTATTACATTTATAACACTTCATATTTGTTGCTTGTATCATGTCATATTTCACCACAAATATTTATTTTAACATGATTCATAATCAAATGATCTGTCTTTCCACAAAAAAAAAATCAGTTGACAGCAATATTTCACAACTACTTTCTAACTTTCAACATTATTAACACTATGAATATGCACATTTTTTTCATTTTCCATTTTCATTATAACATTGCAGTTCCATCCACAGTCAATATATATCTGTTGCCATATACCTCAGAAATTATCATTATTTCTTTACAGCCATTATTTAAGTGTCTTTTTAAAGTCTCTTTTTCAACTTCAATCCTAAAGTGTATACATATTTTCTTGGTTTCCTTCTATACCTTTAACCATATATAAGTTCAAGGAGCACAGTCTTTCTTTTTTTTTTCATAGTCCCCCAATTTTTTTTCCTTTACATGTCCATTTTCAAAAATAAAGTCATGAAAAGTCTCTATACTTATAAGAAGAAAAACTCTTACCTCTGTAGGTCAACCACCTTCTTCTCCTCTCCAATCACTTTCTTCATTTCAACTGAAGATTCAGCTGCTTTATTCTCCACAAACATAATACTATTTTCTAAAAAAAAAAAAAAAAAAAAATCAAAACTGTCAGCAACAATTTCTGTTGCCATGTCAGTATGTTTCCTGTTTCTCTAAGCTATCTATGCACCCAGAATAGAAGCAAGAAGCACCATGGCAACAACAGTCCCACTTGTCAACACAAAGATGAGGAGTTTTTTACTGATATATACATTACATATTATTTACTTATTTACATATTTACATTATTTACATCTACTTACAAATCTCCATACATTATAAATTTTAATTTAAGTATCCCCCCACTCTTGTATACACAATCAAAACATCATTTTCTCCAGAATCTTTGTCAAAGTCCAGTTTCCATTGTATTTAATTTCATTTAGTCTCTCGTTCCATATAGTCTGTGAAACATAAAATATTCCTCTGTCCATTTTCTTCATCTTTTCCTGTTTTTATGCACCATCATAACCAAATTCTATTATGTCCATATTTATTTGCTCAAATTTTAACAATCTTTCTACCCTATTATGTTTACTTATTTCTTTCCACAAATTATTAACTCTTTCACATTTCAAAAACAAATAGTCATCTCAAACTCCACATTTATTACATGTCCTATCTTGCTTTTTCTTGTATGGCATATTTGCTAATTTTCTAATAGACAATCTCCATAAAAATCATTACATGCTTTAGTCTTTTTTATAGTTATTATATCTAATCATTATGGCTTTTTTCTTATCTATTTCTAACTCTTTCCATTGATCAAAGAATTAAAATGCTTTCATAATATTTTAGTAAGTTTCTATTTTTCTCACATATATTCTTTTTTTTATTTTTCCATAACACAATTTTGTTTTGGTACTCTTTCATTTCTTCAGTAACAATGCTTTTACTTCTTTTTTAAACTTCCATTCCTTCCCACAATTCTTTGTATTTATAAAATAGTATAATGTCTATCAAGTTTTTTATTTTCCATCATAATTCCTTTTAATACCTTATATAAAATTAAAGATGCTGCATGTACTATTGGGTTTATTAAACCCAAGCCTCCTTGTTCTTCTTTCATATAGAATCCCTCTCGAGTGGATTCAGTCTAGAGCCCCATATAAAAGAAAATATAATCCTAATTAGTTCCTTTTCATACTTAATAGGAATCATATAGATGTTAGCAACATAAGCAATTTTCCTATTACCATGGTGTTCAACAAGTGTGCTTTTTAATATGAAAATCTATATGATTTCCAGAAAATAGTCATAGTCTTTACTTCTTTGAGTACATTATCCCATTGTTGCTGTCTATATTCATTCCTTCCAAATATTATTCCTAATATATCTATATATTCTTCATTGAACTCAATAGCTCCTATCATACATTCAAAATGAAATCCTTTATATTTCTCTTTATTTATATTTATACCAATTATTTTTAAATGTATACTTATTTTTTCTCATTTACTTCTTCCATCCATACTTTATTCCTAACAATTAATACAATATCATCCTCATAATTATTCATTATTGGCAATTGTATGTCCTTCATCATTTTGTATCCTCCACTGCTTGGTATTTTATTAATTTCCTTCACTATTGCACTCATAACTAATGAGAGCTTGGCAGCCCTGTTTTATTCCACATTCAGTTTTTATTTCTTCCCCAATCCAGCCATTTATATTTAGTTTCACATAGTTCCTTTCATAAACAGATTTTATTTGTAATATTTTTCCTTACATTATATGCCTGCAAAGTCCCTATAATGATTTATATTGAATATTATCATAGGCTTTACTTATATCCCCTATCATAACCTTTGCTTCTACATTTTTATTTATGATATCATTTTTTTTTATTATCCATAATAACTCTTGACTTCCTTTTCTTCCAAATACATTTTGTCATGTATTCTATCCATTCTTTTGTAACGTTTTTATTTTCATAAAAAAGTATAATCCATATTATTCAATGTTATAGGTCTCCATTTTTATTTCCTTTTATAAATATATATTTTATAACTCCTATACATATCTCTTTCACTTTAATTCTAGTTTGTAACTATTCATTCACAACTTCTATAAAATTGCTTTGCCACTCCTTCATTTCTTTATACATACCATGTTCAATTCCATCCAGTCCTATTGCAGAATTTATGTTAATATCTTTTAGAATTTAATTCAATTCTTTCATAGTTATTTTTTTGTTCTAAATACTCATTATCTTTATTTAAATTTTCACCTTTATAAATTTGTTCTATGTTTCTTCTCTTTTAATAAATAATTCCAATATATATATTCTTTATTTTGTATATTCCTTCTTGCTGTCTTATTTGCTTACCTTCCTTATTTTTTAATTATCTTATTATTTTTCCTTCTTTTATTATTTTACTCAAATGTGGTGCTACTTCTTCTTTATTTCCTTGGAAACAATATTTTTGTTTATATAACAAGTTGCTAATTTTAATTTAATTAATTTTACATATTTATCTTTCTTTTTCACAAAAGGATTTTTTCTTCTCCAATAAGTCCGTGAATCTCTCATATTCATATGGTTTTCCATAGTTCCATAAGTTCTTTTTTTTTCTTCTAAATCTAATTCCTTTTCATTAATTCTGTTTATTTATTTTCCCATTCTTATATATTCTTCATTTTCCTGTACTTTAACCCATATAGCCACACAGTCTAAAATCCCAGCATGTGTAATTCCTTTTTTAACTTTTAAACTACCAGATATTAAAAAATAATCAGTTTCTGTCATTTCATTTTTGTAGGGCCAGTGGTTATGCTCCCATACACTTAACTTTCTACTCCTCATAATTTCTTTAACCATTTTAACATCACAATTGCTCTTTTTTCTTAAATTGCAATTAAAATCACCCACAACTATAATCTCCTCATTTATACAAACATATTCAAGAATATTTGTAAAAATCGTTTCTCTGTCTTTTTTGTTACATATGCATATAAAGGTATAATTCTATGCACATAGTTTTTCCATCTCAAGTCTATTACTGTAATTCGTCCTAGTTCCACTAGTTACATCTAATATTTTAATGCTTTTGGACATAATATACATATGCCTGAGTATGTTTCTTTTCCCATGTTCCAAACTACCACACCATTCCAAAGTTTTTCAATTTGTGTTCTTTCTTCCTCTGTTAATAATCTGATATCTTCTAAAACAATAATATATGTATCTACTGCAGCACACCATTGTAATATACCTATTCTCCTCTTAAGATTTTTCATACTGTTCACATTTAAAGCTAATATTTTCAGCTAAGAACAGTTAGTATAATAAAATGTTTATCCCCTTACTTTCTCTAAGCAATATATTTTTTTTAATTTTCTTTTCCTTTCTTTAATTCTTTTCCCTATCAATTTTTTTATTTCTTACTGTGCACCAGTCAGCTTCTTCCTAACTTGTCTCCTCTATTTTTTCCTTGTTATATTCTTTAACCTCATGTATAACCTCTTTATCAGCCACAGCTTTTTGTACATTTTCTTGTATAACACTTTCTTCTATCTCTTTCTCCTGTATAACTTCATTTTCATTTCCTTGCACATTCATTTCACATTCTGGCCACCAGTATTGCCACATTTGTTGCACTTTAAATCTCATTTTTGCATTATGCCCTGTTTTACTACATAAATAACATTTTTTTTATCGCATTTATTGATTAAATGATCATTTTTTCCACAAAAATAATAAGTCTTTGGTTGACCCCTGTATTTCACAAAACCCATGTTACCATGAACATTAATAATACCAGCTACATGCATAGCATTATTATTTTCCATTTTGAGTAATACTCCGTATTCCCAAACCCCAGTCCATAGTCCACTTTCATCATATATTTTTGTAGTATCCGTTACTTCTTTACATATAGATAACAAATGTTCTTTCAGTTCTTTTGCTTCAACTTCAGTTCTAAATTGGATCATTATTCTTTTTTTTTTTTTCATGTGTCTTTAAAAATCTTGCACCACATATTCTGGCCATGGATAAATATGTTTCTTTTGTTTATATGCACGCCAAAAAAAATTCCATGGCCTACCCAGTCTCAAATATCAAGTCACAAAAGTCTCTTTATTAATTAAAATAAATACTCTTACCTATTTTGCTTTGACACCCAGAGGTCCAAACCTCATACCTGCCCAAACTTTATTTTTACTGCTCACACATACCGTATAATTCTTTTTTGTTTCTTGTATTTCTTCTTTCTTCTTTGTTCCTTCTCCAACAGTTTATGCATACATTTTTTTGTCTCTGGAACTTTTTCTGGCACAGTCTCTTCTTCTCCTTTTTCTTCTTCTATTTTTTCCATGATGTTGCTCCACTTTCTGGCTCACTTTGGTTTACCATTTCTTCCAAATAATCATCCCACAACCCCCCAACTGGAGGGTTGTAATTATGCATTTTTCAGAGGTAACTGTCTTTCCTTCAAACAATCTTCTCTGAAAGTTTTCCTCCGAATCCATCTCTGTTTCAGCTACAGTCTCCTTTTTCCCCAATGTCAGTGTTGTTTCCACACCTACATCATCAGAAAAAAAAACTTCTGGTAGTGATTCTACCATTTCAGTTATATTATCAGCAACTTTTATTCCAGTTTCAGCACAAGATAACAAACCCAAAAGTAAAAGAACGCTGAATCCACAGACTCTGGGAGATGCCAAAAATTCGCCAGTGCAGAACAAATATCCAGTAGTTGGGCTATACTTCAATTGTATAAATATACACCAACCACTCAGTTAACATAAAATCTTGACGATATTGAGATTTTATGTTAACTGAGTGGTTGGTGTATATTTATACAATTGAAGTATAGCCCAACTACTGGATATTTGTTCTGCACTGGTGAATTTCTGGCATTTCCCAGAGTCCGTGGATTCAGCGTTCTTTTACTTTTGGGCTTGTTATCTACAGTTATACTGAACACTTCTTTATTTAGTTTCAGCACAAGCTAAATCAGCCATTTTTCTCCCTGTTTCTCCAGGCCAACTCCATGCCTTCGAACACGAACAGGAAGTCTGTTGTGTCACATGCAAATGCTTCCCCTACTACTAAGAGTAGTTTTTTTAATTGATATATATATATACATTACATATTATTTATGTATTTACATTATTTAAATCTATTTACAAATCTCCATACATTATAAACTTTAATTTAAGCATTCCCCCACTCTTTTATCCCAAACAAAACATTATTTTCTACAGAATCTTTGTCAAAGTCCATTTTCCATTGTATTTAATTTCATTTAGTCTCTCGTTCCATATAGTCCATAAAACATAAAATATTACTCTGTCCATTTGCTTCACTTCTTCCTGTTTCTGTGCCCCATAATAACTAAATTCTATTATGTCCATATTTATTTGCTTAAATTTTAAGAAACTTTTCATTCTATTATATTTACATATTTCTTTCCAGAAATTAATTCTTTCACATTTCACAAACACATGCTCAGTAGTCTCAAACTCTCCACATTTATTGCATGTTCTATTTTGCTTGTTCTTTTATGGCATATTTGCCTTAACTGGCAATTTTCTAACAATCTCCATAAAAAATCTTTAATCTTTTTATAGTTATTATATCACACCATTATGCTTTTTTCTTACCTATTTCTAAATCTTTCCATGGATAAATGCTTTCATAATATTTAAGTAACATTCCTTTCTATTTTTCTCACATATGTTCTTTTTATTTTTCCTAACAAATTTGCTTTGGTATGCTTTCATTTCTTCATTCACAATGCTTGTACTTCTTTTTTTAACTTCCATGCCTTCCCACAATTCTTTGTATTTATAATATGGTATCATTTCTATTAAGTTGTTATTTTCCTTCATGATTCCTTTTAATACCTTATATAAAATTAAAGATGCTGCATGTACTATTGAGTTTATTAAACCTAAACTCCTTGCTCTTCTTTCATATATAGTATCTGTCTCAACTGGAGCCAGTCTAGAGCCCCATATAAAAGAAAATATAACCATTTGTTCCTTTTTTGTATAGATGTAAACAACATAAGCAATTTTTCCTATTACCATGGTGTTCAAGGAATGTGCTTTTTTATATGAATATCTATATTTTATTTTCTAAAAAGTAGTCATATCCTTTACTTCGAGTACATTACGCCACTGCTGTTGTCTATATTCATTCCTCCCAAATATGATTCCTAATATATCTATATATTTTTCATTGAACTCAATACCTCCTATCATACCTTCAAAACTAAATCCTTTACTTTTCTCTTTAGTTACACAAACTAATTTTTTTTAAATTATACTTCACTTTTCATTTACTTCTTCCATCCATATGTTATTTTTAACAAATAATACAATATCAGCCCAATCAGATACTGAAGATGTGTGCGCACTTATACAAGTTATAATGTCTAGCAGATCACTGACTTCCTAAACAATAGACATTCTCAGAGAAGCAACTAAGATCCAGATGTGCAGGATACAACCGCCTCTGCCTATGTTCACAAAAGCAAGACATGTAAAACTGCATGGACAATTCATTCATTTTACAAATATTCTGCTGTGAGCGTTCATTACTAGAGCATAGTGATCACTGCTTGTACAAGGATCAAACTCTAATGTCAACAGTTTACACAGCAGAAGCTCTGCAACAAATCCACAAAAGGCACCAAGGAAGGGTTAATGAAGTGCAAAGACAGAGACAGTAAGAATGTGTGTAGTGTCCAAATATCAATGCCAATATAGCCAAACTTGTGTCATGCAACACAGACCTTTTCAAAAGAAAGAATCTCTTATTGTGCTTCCACTGACACAATGGCCATGGTGCAAAAAAAAGTACTAGAGGACTTGTAATGGGAAAAATTACTTAGTAGTGTACTATTACTCAAGAGACAGTGAAACTGTCAATTTACCTTCAATAACCAGTCAGCAAATTATATCCCAGTTTAAGACAATGTTCTTCTGATGAGGGACTGCTGTTGAAATTATGAATGAAAATGAAACTTCATTTGTATCCTCTGAATTTCAACAATTTATAAAAGAGAATGGTTTGTGCAAACAATGTCATGTCTGCATTATCTGCATGATAATCATATTGCTGAGACAGCACTACAAGTGCCTAAGAAAACCTTTAAACAGATAGATCACACCTAACACTAATGTCCCACACAGCAATGTCATATCAAAGCAACTGGAGTGAGACAAGACCAACCAGTGTGTTGAGCAGCCAGAATTGAACCACTGGTCTAATGTTTGAGACATAATTGTTACACAAGACAATTCCATATGAGGCTATTAAATAAAATAATTAAAGGACCATATCTGCATACACATATTTGTATGACAAAGGATGTTCAGTTTGCCTTCAGAGCCTAATGACCAGACTAGTTATGATGTACTCACAAAGACTCCTTTCTCTCATTTCTATTCTTTTTGTTGTACTCCCTCTGAACCTTTTCCTTTGTTCCCCTCTCTTTCACCTTTACCTTCTTGTTCTCTCTGCCATCTTCTAACACTTACTAATGCTGTAGAACAAAATGGGCTAAAACATTTTTTGCAAAGTTGTGCTGGAAAGGATATAAATTAACATTAAAAGTAAAAATTGCTGGACTCTCAATTTAAAAGACTATTACATAATTATGCATCATTATAACATTATCGGCATTTTTTTATAGTCGTTATATAGACATCATATGGCTAGTTGCCCTATCTATGAATAACAGCAACTCAGCCATAGTGAATACAGGTCACTTACGTTAACTCAAGATGGCTAAGAATAAGCTTATGCAAATTAAGTCATACTGAGATTTAAATTACTCTATCAAAATCACAACTATCTTCCATACTCACCTTCCTTTACTGATTGTCTACTTTCCTATCTCTCCTTCAGTTGTTTCTACCCGCTCCGTTCGCCCTGCGGGCTCACTCCGCTCCCCTCCCTGCCCCCAAATCCCACCCGCCCCTAGCACCTCTACCTTTATACCCTCATAGACACACCCCTCTTAATCTATCCCCACCCCTTCTAGACCTAGCCCCTCCCCACTTCACCTACCTGCCTACCCTACCTTCTAAAACCAGCCCCTCCCTTCTCCACTTATCTTCTCTCCTTCCCACTCTTCACACTATCTTCCCACTCTATTTCAGTTATACATTCTCTAAACATGTCTAACCAATGCCAACCTTTGCTACTTATATCCTTCCTAACCATCATCATCTCTACTTATTTCTCCACCTCTTATGAACAAGCCCTTCCTTATACTCTAACAATTCCACACAAAGTAACCCAAATATCCTCTAGCTCTAACAATTACCTATCTCAACACCATCCACAAAACTTCCTACCTCCAAGCTAAATATCACCGACTTTCTCACATCAAATATCCTACTCATAGCCTTAAAAACATTTTTACTACTACCACAAAATTTCTCAATCTTACAACCCTATATTAATCTGCTCATTAATACATGGTGATATCCACCCCAACCCTGGCCCTAACTCACCCCTACCATTCTCTAAAAGCCACCAACTATTTACAAGACCAACACCATCTACCAAACCCCCTAAATCACTCTCAATTGCTCAATTAAATATAATGTAGCATCTGTAACAAAATACCACATATCCATGCCCTCCTAGATGTCCAACAGTTTGATATACTCTGCCTAACCGAAACTTGGCTCAAACCTACAATTAAAGATAATGAAATCACCCCCCCTGGCTATAACATACTCAGGCAAGACCGCTTAAACAAAAAGGTGGTGGGGTAGCAATTCTGTATAAAACCGACTGCAAATAAGCAAAGAAAATCATACTCTTCCATCGGATAATAATGTAGAAATAATTATTTCCAAACTTCAGCTCAACCCTCACAAAACAGTTAACATTATCTGCACCTATCTTCCCCCAGGAAAAATCCCACTATTTTAGAAGACCTATTAAATTGGCTTTCACTAAATCTCCTCAAGAAACTATTCTTTTAGGAGATTTTAATATTGACTGGAATTTATGTCAATACACCAATCCACCCACTCTTATTAACCTTCATGGCTTTACTCAAACCATTAACTCCCCAACAAGAACAAACAAACAAAATAACAAAGAAAGTATACTTGACTGGATACTTATAAACAGTCCCCAGCTAAAGTATACAACAGGGACTCTCCCAGATGACTTCAGCGACCACTCTCTAACATATATCATCAGGCATAAAACAAGTTTAACCATCCCTGCACAAGTCATAACATCCCGTAGCAAAAATTCCTAGATCCCATTCTGTTTCAAAATGAACTTATGCAAGTTAATTGGTCATCTCTTAAATCTCTCCCTATAGGCAAGCGGTTAACTACTTCAATCATACTTTTCTGACAATCCTAGAACATCATGCTCCAATGCGTTCTATAAGAATTAAATCTAAAACAGCCCAATGGCTTTCTAATGCCACCAGGAACCTAATCCTTACTAGAAACAAAGCCTGGATAAAATGGCGTACCTCTAAAAATACAACTGATCGCCTTATTTTCAGAGAACAAAGAAATTTAACAAAAAAAGCCATTCTACAAGACAAAAAGAACTTTTATACTCAGATACAACAAACATCCCTACACCAACCACATAAATTCTGGACCGCCATAAATACACTGCTATCACCAGGAAAAGTTGCCACACCAAATCCTATTGATTCAAACCCGACTGCCCATTACAAACAGCTAATGCCTTTAATACTTTCTTTACCTCTGCCATTCTAAAGCTAGCTAACCAACAAAGCCCTGATACCTCCAAACTGCTAAACCAAGGTCCCACTCCCCCCCCATTCCACCTCAAACCCATACCCACCACATATATATCATCCTTACTTCAAAAATTAAAACCTACAACTCCCTCAGCCGACAAGTTACCAGCAGAATTCCTTAAAATTGGAGCAAAAGCCATAGCTTACCCCATCTCCATACTGATTAACAGGACCATAAATGAAAGCACAATTCCATCATTATGGAAAATCTCTTATATTATCCCACTATTCAAAGGTGGTGACTCTACTGAGTATTCTAACTTTCGTCCAATAGCATTATTATCACCACTTGCAAAAATAATGGAGAAATGCATCCACAAACAGGTACTAAATCACCTGCTAAATAATAACCTCCTAGCTAAGTGCCAACACGGTTTTCGCCCTTTCCATAGCACTACTACAGCCTTACTTTCCTTTATCGACTCAATAAATAATAACCGCAATAATAACATACCCTCTTCAGCCTTCTTCGTTGACCTATCCAAAGCCTTTGACATGGTCAACCACAAACTTCTCCTCCATCGTCTAAAGTCCCTCTCTTTTGACAATATAGCCTTAAATTGGTTCACATCCTATCTGAATAACCGCAAACAGGCAGTACTCTGGCATAACCATCTCTCTGATCTCCTTCCCACCTCTATAGGAGTTCCTCAGGGATCTATCTTAGGCCCTCTACTATTTTCCATCTTTATAAATGATCTTTACCTAGCTGCTCCTCTATCAACTTGCATTCAATATGCTGATGATACTACCATTATCTGCTCAGCCCCAACACAGTCAGAACTTTATTCCCTTACACAAAATACCTTCACTACCATAGAGCAATGGTTCTCCAACCACTGTCTCCTCCTTAACCCAAAGAAAACCAAACTCCTGATTTTTACACCCACCATCTTGTCGCCCTCCATTAATTTCTCTCTCACAGCCAACAATGGCATCCTTATCTCCCCAGACAATAACACCAAACTATTAGGCATTACAATTGACAACCAACTCAAATTTGACACACACATTGACTCTACAATAAAATCAACTAACAGAAAACTAGGCTCTCTGTATAGAATTAAATCTTTCCTTACTCCTGAAGCCAGAGCCACTATAGCTAGAACCCACTTAATCTCGTCCCTTTTATATGCCTCCCCAATCTATACAAACCTTTCTAAATATAATCTTACCAAACTAACTATGTCTTATAATAATATTGCCAGATTTGCTACAGCATCTCCATATAGGACTCACCATTGTTCTAACCTTAAAAACTAGGGTGGCTAGAATTACCTAACCTTATACATTTTAACCAACTTACAATTGCCCATAAAGCTCTTTACCACCCAGACAATACCCCAATGCTCTCCAGCCTCATAAAACCCTATAGCAATCTGAAGAACCTGCGCTCCTCCAACAAAATATTGATGCATACTTCTCTTTCTAAGAACTCAGCAGGTGACTCCACATTCTCAAACTCAGTTGGGAAACTATGGAATCAACTACCTCAAGACCTCACCACTCAAACATCAATCCCACTATTTAAAACTAAACTGAAACATTTCTTTTCCAACCACTGGCTTTGCTCTTGCAATAACCCAGACTAACCTTTCATACCTCCCTGCTATGAGATTTTTTTCCACTCTCTCTTTATCTCGTATAACTAACTCTCTACATAACTCTCTACAAAGCTGTTTCTATTACCTCACTTCTAATAAAGGAACTAAATCTCTACTTTCCATCTTCTTTTAAAGATGTATTAGACTAACTAGGTACTTTATCTGTACTGTCATATTGTATACTTTTCTAAGTAATAGAGAGTCTCCTTACTGTACCTCATATTTGTACTCAAATGTTCTTAATTCCAACAGAAGGTTTAAAGTAGATGTTATTAGATATTATTTGTATATGTTGATATATTCTGATAAAGTTTTGTTTTAGTCTTACTATAGTAGTACTGTAGAGGAGCTTTTCTCCCCGGGCCTCCACTGAAAATGGACATGTATCCAGTTGGACTAGCCCGGTTAACAAATGTAAAATAAATAAAATAAATAAAATTAAATATGATGTAACTCAGAGTATGCACATGAAGCATTATATTGCCTGTTCGCTATTCGTAGTGGAATTTTCCCACTTTTCTGTGCCATTCACATATACATTATATAAAGCAGAGTCTCACCAATCCTATCTAATTTTGCAATCCGTGAAAATGTTGTCACCTGCTGGTAGCCTTGCTGTTTCCACCTGTGAATTGCTTGATTTTAGCTGAGCCAAAACCATTTGCATTCACTTGCTCTTAATGGCCAAGAAAGTGGAGATAGAGGCAGAGGATAAGTCATGATAACTTTAATAAATAGGAGACACTTGGCAGGTTCAGAGTGGACAGGGACATTATAAGGGTATTAGTGAGTATAGACACTAAGGTGTATATATAGCGCTTGTCATACATGCTACTTGGACCTTCCAGAGACAGACTGGGAACACACTGGGGATCTCATATGTTTCTGCCTTGAGAATACTGCAGCAGTTTCTGGATGTAATATTGGACATGTGGATCAGTACATCCATTTCCAGGTGTCACCTCAGGACAGAGGCAAGACTATGGGTGCTTTTTATGGGGGGGCACATTTCCCCCGAGGTACTCAGTGCGATAGATTGTGACAGATTGAACCTGTGTTGCAATTAGGCTCTTCTGATTCACAGGGGGAGCAGTACCACAATAGGAAAGGTCATTCCATCAATTGCAAAGTAGTGTGTGATGTATGCAGGTGCATCACCAATGCCCCTGTCCAGCATCCTGGCATGATTCCCATATCTGCAAACTAGCTTACTCTACAGCCTCTTCCTGCATGGTAGGATGCCTAGTGGTCCTCTTGTTGTTAAATTGAAAAACATATATTTTTTACATAACATTTAAGTTGTTATTCATGGTACAATGTATTGCTGAATACTAAAACATTATTTTTGTTTTATACCCCTCTTTTTTTCTCTCTCTCTTTTTTTTTTTTGTCTATTTTCTGGTGATACTGGATATCTACCAGAGCCATATAACCCCCTACCTCAAAGACACATCCTAAGTGACCTCAGAACTTTAGGTCAGTCTCTTTCTCTCTCTTTTCTCTGTCCTATAACCATGCTTCTTTGAAATAATACTTTAGAACCAAAATTTATAACATATCAACAACAGACTCCTAACTGATCATCACTGTGGTTTCTTTGTACTTTGTTCTTTAAAAAGAGAACTGGGTGCACAACACCCAGGATAAAAAAGTGCCCAATCTTGGTAGGCACACTAGTGCCAGGAGTGGAAAAGATAACAGCATAGTATCCTCAAAATATGGAAACATTCCTACAATGGGGCCAGGCCCAGGGGGAGGATGGCCCCCATGTTGTAGAAGAAAGTAGTTAGTAGTCCACAAAAACTGATAAGCCAAAGAAGAGCCATAAAGACAATAAAGTGGACTATTGAGCATAAGAAAGAAATTATGCAAAAAGCCTAGAATTTCCAGACACAAGATATACAAAATGATTAAGAGAGAAATTAGAGGAAAGAAAAATACTTCCACAAGAAAAACCGTCAGAAGCTTCAAATAAAAATTTGTATTTATTAATATAACTAATTTGTGAAAAATAGTATATAGATCTAGAAGCTTTGATCTGTTCGGAAAAAGAAGCATCTGAGGAAGTGCAAAAATATAAACAACAAAACCTAGAGATGTTTGAAAAGTATAAAAAAGAAATATGGACATGGGAAAGAAAGGGAGGTTTGATATAGTGCAATATTTATGCAAAGGAAAAAGGCAAATTAATCAATATAAAGAAGGCAACCCCAAAGATATTCGAAGAGAAATACATGCAAAAGGATCCAGATATGGAAAATTTCACAATAAAAAAATAATATCACAAAGAGGGGATGCAGAAAAGAATAGTAAAGTAAAAGTTAGAAAAATAGATGTTGAAGTTATGGAGTGCCTGTGAAGTGAAGGATTTGGTGAAGAAGGTCTAACACAGGTTACATCACAGCATGATGGAGTGAGTCCCCAAATTAAGGAGAAGCAGGAAGATCAGGAGACATCTGAAGAGGAAACATGGACATGGGAAAGAAAAATAAATTTAATATGGTGTAATAATTATGCAAATATTAAGCAAAACTAACCAATACAAAAAGAGCAGCACCAAAGATATTTGAAGAGAAATAAAGGCAAAGGAAACCAGACATGGAAAATGCTTTACAATACAAAAATTAAAAGAGAAAGAGGAAAAGTAGAAAAGAAGATTAGTAATGGAGATGTTATAGAAATAGAAACTGAGGTTATGGAGTACCTGTCAAGTGAAGGATTCAGTGTAGAAAATCTAATTCAGAAAGCACCACAACAGGATAGAGCAATGGATATTCAGACTAAGGGGAAATCAGTGGAACAGGAAGCAATTGGTCAGGTGCCATACGAAGATATTTTGGAGCCTTCAGTATAAATGTTTACTTGAAGCTGGACACCACGGGAAGGAACAGGTGGAAACTCTGATGCAATCAATGTTGAGGAGTGATAGGCCAGTGAGTTCCCATATGACAGAGCAATGGATGACACAGGATGAAACTGAAGAGAATGTGCCACAGGAAGATCATTTCTACAGAATGCCTGCAGGAAATGGAAAACAAAAAAAAAAATGTGCCCTCAGCTTAGAGGAAAATGAGCTAAGAGAAGAGCTGCTTGATTTAATAGACATACATATTAAGATCAATGAAAGAAATAGATTGCAGAAAGTCAATAAAACCCCAAAAGTCCGAAGTTTGATAAAACAAATGAACACAGTAATTAGGACTGTCCATAGAGATCCATGCATATTACAGAAGTAAACAGGATACATTACTGTGCAGCTAAATTAATAACTGATAAAGTTCTACCACAAGAACACAGGTTAGTGAGGGAAAGGAAGAGGGGAAATCGAATACCATCATGGAAGTATCGAATAGAGAAAACTATAAAGCAATTAAGACAAGACGCGTCAATGTTAAAAGAATACAGAAGAGGGAACATATCAACAAAAATACTAAGAAAGATGTGATAAAAACAATATGCAGACCAGGATCATGCACTAACGCAAACAACAAACTAAAAATCACAAATTCAGCACAGGCGGAAAAACTTAGAAGATACGCAGATAAAATTAAAGGAAGAGTACAAAATAAGCAGTTTATTGATGACTCAAAAAAGTTTTATAGAGAACTGGAAAACAAGGTAAAAGGAATTGAAAGACTACCAAAAAAAGAAGAAATATATATAGTTTGGAGGAGTATCTATGAAGATACTGTGGAACATAATATAGATGCTAAATGGACAGAAGTAAAAGAAAGAATAAGAAGTTTAAAGGTACAGGATGTGAAATGCAATGAAGTAACAGCCAGAGAGATTGAAACAAAGTTAATAAAAGCCTTTAATTGGAAAACCCCAACCCCAGATGCAGTACCTAACTTTTGGTTAAAAGTATTAACATTTTTGCATGAAGATTTAGCCATGAGTAAGAATTATTTATATGTGCACCCGAATAGACACCAACCTGGCTAACAACAGGAAAAACAATGCTCCTGCTTAAGAGTGAACCTGCAAGCTACCCTAACAGTTATAGACCAATAACTTGCCTTCCGATGACGTATAAACTACATACAGGAATTGATGCCGACAGAATTTATAGTCATTTAGAAGAAAACTCAATTATGGTAGTAGAACAAAAGGGCAATAAAAGAAAGTCATATGGAACAAAGGATCATTTCTTGTTAAATAAAGTCATAGTGGAGAACTGTAAAAAGTTGCTAGAATCTAAGTATGGCATGGATTGACTACAAAAAGCATTTGATTGTATCCCACATTCATGGATAAAAGAGGGCTTAAAAATGTATGACAACCTTCAACTATTTGAGTAGATTACAGTGACCATGAAACAGTGGCAGACCACTTTGCAATTAAGCCATGATAAAGGACAAATTATTATCCCAGGGATAAAAATTCAAAGGGGGATATTCCAGGGTGTACTGTCTGTCACTGATGCTATTCTGACTTGCCCTTAACCCATTAAGCTGTCTACTTAACAGCTTAGGCCATGGCTATAATTTGGCTCCTAGAAAACATCAAAGTGTAAAGACTTATCTTTTCTTTGTTGATGATTTAAAACTGTATAGCTCATCAGATGAGGAACTGAAAGTACAACTGCAAGTTCTCAAAACTTTTTCAGATGATATAAGAATGTAATTTGTCTTGATAAATGTGCAAAAGCAACCTTTAAAGAAGGAAAACTGCAGCACCAGGAAAACATCAGTTTGGGACAAGAATGTGATATAAAAGAACTTGAGCAAGAGAAAGTGTATAAATATTTGGGAACTGATGAATAATCAACAATAAAACATGAACAAATGTGAATAAAACTTAATAAGGAATACTTTAGAAGACTTAAATCAATACTGAAAACAGCATTGATATCTATGAACAAAATCCAAGCTATAAACCAATTTGCTCTTCCTGTCCTAATTTACAGTTTTGGAGTGATTGACTGGCCCCAAAACATGTTGGATAAATTTGATAGGAAAACAAGAAGGATGCTTCATGCTTACCAAATGATTTATAAAAAGTCAGTGCATACCAAAATTATATATTCCCGGTTCCGAAGGAGGCATGGGCCTACTTGAAATTGATTACATGTATAGATCTGCAATCGTGGGACTCCACACATATCTGCTGACCTCACAAGACCCAAACATAGTGAAAGTTTTGAAACATTAGGAAAATAAATCTAAGTTAACTTCTCTGCTTAATCTAGCAGAAACATATTGGTGTCAAGCAGGAATGGAAATCAAACCAAAGTAGATAAAAATCAGGCAGCAACAGAATGTGCCAAAAAACAAAAGAAAGAGTATAAGGTGAAAGACCAGATGAGAAGGCAAGAAATGTGGAAAATGCATAAATATAGCTGCAAGTATAGAAAATTTCTGGAAGAACGTCATGTTGATCAGGAACAAATGCAGAAATAGTTAAGGAGAGGTGAATTCAAACCAAGAGATGAAAGATTAATAATGGCGGCCCAAGATAGTGGGTTACATACACGCTAGTTTACAAAGTCCATTGAATATGTGGGAAAAACAGACAAATGTAGGTTTTGCAAAACCGAATTGGAAATAGTCACACACCTCATTGCTGGTTGTTACATACTAATGGCAGAAGGACTGCATACTGAAAGGCATAATAATGTGGCAAGACTGCTGCACTGGGGATTGTGCAAACATTATGATACTGAAGTGGCTAAAAAACACTGGAAACATCAGCAATAAAGTATCATAGAAAATTATTTAGTTTACATCACATGGGATTACCCATTACCAACAGTTCAAAAGACAAATGCTAGAAAACTGGATATAGTGGTCCATGAAAAGAAGACAAAAGTAGCATTGGTCATTGAAATCGCCACACCCAGTGACTACAGTGTCTTGCATACGGAGTGACACAAAGTCATAAAATATCAGGATCTGCAAGCAGAAATGAGAGCAATTTGGAAGAAAGATATCCAGACAGTTCCAACAGTAGTAGGAGAAATGGGTCTTATAAAAAAATCTACAATCGTATTTAGATATATTACCAATACATGTAATCCTATACAAATTGCAGAAGGAGTCATTACTGGGCACATTGCGAGTGCTGCGAAGAGCAGTTTTGGCTGACATCAAAGATTAATCATACTTTGACTTACGAATGTGGTCCATTCCCATCATGGTATTAGAAACCCAAACAATTTGGAAAAATTAAAAGGTAGTAACCCCACACTGCTTTGTATACTGTTACCAATTATATTTACAAATCCATGGAGGAAGGACTTATATGTGCAAGAATATTTATTGACCAAAGAAAGTCCCAAAGGCAATCTTTGAAGGTGTTAATCACCCCAACTCTTGCAGAAACTACAAAGGTTAGCCTCTAACAGTTGACTCTGAAACTACCTCACAAATTGGACTATTTCTAAATCAAATCAATGTTCTTCATCAGAAACTCTCAGGAGTTGCTTATGGTCTCTGTTCTAGCCTTATTCTTTTCTCACTCTTTACTAATGACATCACTGAAACTGTATTGCCTTCATCTCCTGTGTGCTGTGCTGGTGATAACTCACTCTATCACTCTGCACCCTCACTCCTCGGACAGAACAAGCTAGGGAAATGGTCTTCACAGCACTAGTCAACTACTTTAATCTTAAGATGCAGCTTAATCTGCCAAACTATTTAGTCATGCTCTTTAGCCCCCCCAAAACTAAAGTCTAATCAAACTATCAGCATAATAGACACAAATAATAACATTCCTCAACAAACCACCTATCAATATCTATAACTTCTAGATCCTGCACAAAACTTCAAACTACATAATAAACACGTAGCAAAAAGCAAAGTACTCGGTGTCTGACCATCACGTTCCCAAAGCAGGGGTAACCTTAGCCAGAGGTGTCATTATACCAATGTTACAATATTATTATTATTATTATTTTTTCTCTCTCTCTCTCTCTCTCTCTCTCCCCCTCTCTCTCTCTCTCTCTCACTCTCTCCCCCCCCCCCAATACGCCTTCTGGCATTGTATTTTATATTTATATATATATATATATATATATATATATATATATATATATATATATATACACACATGCGCACTATACACACATACACCCAAGTATAATAATGCCTTGGTTCATATCTTTTGCCCTTCTCCACCCACGTATTTCCTCATGTCCCTTCTTTCTCACATGCATCTCCTTGTATATTCCCTCTCTAGCTCCCATTCTTTCTATAACGCACTTTTACTCTCATACTCACTTTCTGCTCATCCCCTTAAATACCCCTGACAAACCTCTATCTCTGTCTTCTACTCATTTAGCCTCCCCCACTATTCAGCCTTTCCCTCATTTACATTTACTACTACTTCTTTGTCCTTGGGGTTCATCTCTTCATTTCCTCTATTTCAATTCCTTAACTTCATCAGTATTTCTCACTACATTTTCTTTTCTACTGTAAATTTTCTACTGTATTTTGTCCTTAAGTAAGAGTTTTTGATACTACCAGTCTTCAAAAGTAATATCTTGATATTTTGTGATCTCATATTACAGTCTGTTTTTGATACAATTTCCTCTGTGTTATCCTATAAAAATGGATATGTTGTTTTACCTAAATCTTTACACCATTGTACCACAGTATCTCTTAAAAGTTGTATTCATTGCTGCATACTTTGCTTTGGTCTGGGTCATGGCTGAAAAGCATTCTTGGGCCTATACACTTACTTGCATAACATTTTTTAGAGCAGACTAAAACAGTCACATTCATGGACTGCCACCTCATCCACTTGACCTGCCTGTGGGGTGTCCAGTGAAAAATGACATGGACACCCATAGGGTCAAGGACTGCATTGTGGTGGGCACAGACCATGGACATGTGGTCATAGTCCTATGGATCACAATTGCCCCTGCCAGTTGGGTGTTGGTTCCAGTGCCGGGTCTCAGAGCGGGTGCAGCCATGGCAGATGACATCCATGGTCTGCATCATTCTCACTGGAGCCCCCTTAATACCTGCCACATACACACACACACACATATACACATAGTGTAACTACATCTGCAGCAGCCATGTCCCCTGACACACATGTAGAGCACATACCCAGTATTACTGAACTCCAAGCCCTCTCAAGCAGCACTATCACCTCCGTATACAGTATACCCAGCTCAGCTGAATCTCCTGGTCATATCACAAATACTATTCTACATCCATATCCTCCATACCTCTGTGTTCATCTCTGACTCCTTGTCATTATACCCCTCTCCAACTGTGCGAATGAAGGTAACTGTGCCCTGTCCTCACAGGTGTGTCACATGGTAGGTAGTGGCCAGTCAATGTAAAGCATAGCATGGGCGTAGTACTGTATGTATCAGTTTAATCTTTTTAAGAGTATGGGCAGGATTCATGAAGGCTTGCACGGAGTGTAAGAGATGTGTAAGACTCCATGCAAGCCTTGCAATCCAGGAACAGCCCGAAACTCTGTGTAAGAGACCAGCTAAAACGTCTCTTACACGGACTGGACATGGATATGCTAAATACCTCACTTGCAGCCGAAAGGCATGCAAATGAGGTAGAGTAGCGATCCACGAAACAGAAAGCATCCCGTGTAAGAGCCGTTTTAGCTGCAGAAATGTACTCAGTCGACAAATGAGTAAGTTTCTGCAAAAATCACAATGGAGCCATGTCAGCTCCAAATAAAGGGTGCATATGTGTCAGGCAGCATGCCAATGGCCAAATATGTGGCCATTGGCAAGGTACCCCGATGCAAATATGAGAAATAAATATGTTTTTTTTTTCGGCGATCGCCGGTGTTTAAACGCAGCGCAGCCCCGCGCAAATGGGCTGCACTGTATAAAACATAAAAATGAAGGTTATAAACCCACAAATGTGGGTTTTATGCAATACATGGATTTACAATGCAGGGACCAGCAGACCAAAAACAACATGGCCACCGTTTAGTGGTTGCTAAGGGGGGAAGCTGAGTCTAAGACATGTAACTAAGCATTAGTAGGCAATCTGATGTAAATGAGGGTTAGGATACTGAATCCCACTGTCACATAGCAAATGAGCACATTCTGAGTAGTGTAAGAGATACATAAGGGGGAGGAATAGAGTAGGAGATAGGTGACATCACAGGGGGGAATGGTAGAAAGAAATGCAGACTTGTAAGACTGTTTGCGCTAGTGTGCGCGCGTGTAGGGCAGACTGAGCATGTGGGAGCCTGTTGGCAGAGTTGTAACACTGTTTGCGCTGGTGTGCGCGGGTTTTAACCTGAATAAGCAGATTCTGAACCGTGTAAGCATGTGTGCACGCGTACAGTAAGCTGCCTGTAGGCTGCTGCAATACACCACATAACACAAGTACGCAGGTCACCCCAAAGCAAGTAGAAATATGATGCAGTCATTGTCCATGCTGGTGTGAATGACCTGAGATGTACCTCCCTGGACTACATGAAAAGAGACATGGATGAGCTCTCTGAGTATGTACTCCAGGCCGGTATGACACTGACCGTTTGCAGCATCCTACCCTCACCAAGAATGATGCCACAGTACAAACACAGAATGATCAGCTTTAACAGGTGGCACAATTACAGCTGTCAGTCCAAGAGGATCTAATGTCTGTCTGCTTGAGATGTCATGCATGACAAGCCATGCTGCTGTTCCAGGGATGGCTTGCTCCTGTTAACCCTGGGCGTCTGGATATTGGATAAGGCTTTTGCCACCTCCATAGAGCCGTACGTAGGCAAGGCTGAAAAGACTAACCCACCACCCTAGAAAACATAAGTGGTAAGAAACATAAGGGTAATGCTGACCAATGCCAGATGTGTAAACCGCAATATGCATGCTCCTGAGGCCCTCCCCAGTATGGAGAACATCGATGTCTGTGCAGTGACAGAAACCTGCTGCAAGCCTACTGACAGCACACCAGCACTACCAGGTTATACCTCATATCATGCGTTATGGCCCCAAAACCTGGACCAAAACATAAAAGGGGGGAGTATCCATATGCAGCACAGACACCCATACGTCCAGGTAACTGACAATGCACGAAGCATCGGAGACCACCCATGTGCACCTAACTGTAGTCAAAACTGCTGTACAGTCTGTAGCATGCTACAGACCACACTCTCACACACAGGAACCCCACCCAGACGTCCTGAAGACACTGGACAGTATGAATGTCCCACCAAATACCAAACAAGGTACTCACAAATTACCACATAGGTGGAAACCATTATGTATGCAAGGAGTAATCAGGGACCTAGGGACACAAGTGGACAGTAACCTGTTATGTGACACTCACATTGCCAATGTGGCTAGGAAGACTGTCTATATTGGACACCGTATCATGAAAGGATTCACATCTACGTCAACAGAGGTCATTGTGCCCCTGTACTGTTCTCTTATCAGACCCATAATCTAGTACAATGCCTCATTTGGGATGTACCTTACCTGACACCTGCAGCAGTTAGAAAGACCTCAAAGGTACCTCACCAAGTGGATAAAGGGTCTCAAATATATGTCATATGCTGTCTGGCTGTAGACACCCCAGCTGAATGCAGTCACATACTGCCTACACAGAGGCATTGTATGTCTGTTGTACAAGGCCATGTCCAACACAGGAGTAATGGACATGGTCCACCCCAGAAAAATCAATGCCATTGGAGCTGTGAGAGTGACAGATGTCATCCTCAACACATAATGAAATAGGATGTGCTGGAGGGACAGATACATAACCCAGAGGCTCCCCACACCCTGGAACAGGATCCCACTCCATGTTAGGCAGAGCCCCTCACTGACACTCCTCAACAGGAATATTGCCAAGTGGATGGATGATCGTAGATGTACACTGGGGGTCTTCACTGTGTCACGTCCAGACAGAGGCACAGTAAAGTAAATCATAAATGGCCATAATATTCACATAGCAAGGGGCGGTGAAAGTCACACACACTCTGGCTAGGCTTACAAATGCCCTAGGGTGGATAGCCTAGTATGAACCTATGAACCTATGAAGATACAAGTTGTACAGGACACTAAGGATAATCCCAAGGCTTACTCAACTGATGGTAGGAACCGTGTTGGGAATTCATAGATATGCTCTGAATCACACAAATATTACAAACAACATACCAAACACACACACATATTGCCAACATACAACCTGACAGGTGCAGTGCAACCCCCCCCCCCCAGAATGCAAAATATCTATCCCAGCAGACTGCTGGCCCCCTGACATTGCAGATGCTGAGGTAACAGCCAGCATTTACAAAGCAAAACACACAGCAGCAATGGTATGAGATGGTGTCCTGGGCTGAGTCCAACATGGACTCCAAGAAGAATGGAATGCCAAATCACACTACTGCTCAATGTCAGCCTTACCACAGGATATGTACCCAAAGAGCAGTGTACAACAACAGTGGTCCTTCTCAACAAAGGTGTTGCCTGAATGGATACTGCAAACTACCACCCCAGAATCCTGACAAGCTTGGTCTGCACAGCTATGGAAAGGATCAGCATGTACCGCAGACATAAAGATATCGGGGACCTACTGACACTAGACCCTACCCAGTGTGGCTGTCATAAGTGCAGATCCTGCCCCTAAACATGTTTGACCCATTTGAAACAGTCATTAAGGTAATTGATGAGGGCAATGTGGTCCACACAGCATAGCTGGACCTTGCAAATGCTTCCATACAATACCCTACGTGTTCAGTATAGATATGTTCACCAGCTTAAATATAAACCCCTATGTCAGTAGAGGGGTTGCAAACCAGACCAAGGACAGAACTGACATGGTCAGACATGCTGCAGCCATGTCAGACTACAAACCAGATATAAGTGGCATCCCACAAGGCTTGGTCCTGAGACCTCCCTCGTTTGGTATATATGTCCCATAGGTACAGGCCAACATGGAAGGACTGTGTCTGAACATGTATGCAGAGGACTACAAACTGCCCACCATATCTGACCCCCAGCTGACACAAGCATCCCACAAAAGGGCCACATAGAAACAGACAACTGGTGCCATAGCCATGTCAGCAAGCTAATTGCAGAAAAGTGTATAGTCAACCCCCGTGGATATACAGTAATTGCCCACCAATTACCACATAGGTGTTAACCCATTACGTACCTAACATGTAATGAGAGACCTGGGGACACAAGGTGATAGATATCCTGCATTGGACAAACATGTGGCTGTAGTGTTCACAGAAACATACCATATACCCACCTAATCATGAAGGTTGTCAGATCTAGATAAGGGGAGGTCATTGTGGCTCTGCAGTCATCCTTCATCAGCGTTACAATTGACTACAATAGCCCCTGTTGGATGTACCTCAGCAGACACCTCCATCAACTGTAAAGTCCCCAACAGTACCTCACCAGGAGTAGCAAAGAGCTTGAACAGATGCCATGTATTCCTGATTAAACAAACTGCAGCTCCACACACTGCCATACTGCCCACCCAGAGGCAAGCTGTGCCTGATGTATAAAGCCATGTCCAAGCTGGAATCAATGAACATGCTGCACCTTGTACAATCTGAATGGCAGTGAGCTATGCACATGAGAGACCTGAACCCCAGCACTGACATACATAGGACAAGCTGTACTGAATGATCCATAACACAGAAGCCACCCCCACTCTTGAGTAAACTCCCAGTACAGGTTAGCCAGAGAGTCACCCATCGACTCTCCTCAAGAGGAATCTTGATGAGTGGATGGTAGATGGTAGGTTTACCCTGGGTATCACTGTTATGTCACAGGTAGTCGGACGCACAGTATACTAACCATGACATATGTCATGGCAAACTCCAGTTACAATGTGTGTCGAAGGACAAACACACTCTCTGACTAGCATTAGAAATGGCCTAGGGCACATCGCTAGTGTTTGCCAAAGTCCACCTATGTTGTGGAATACACTACCAATGTTGGACAAGCCTGGTTTAAGTAGTCCATATCTGAACATAATGCAACATGGTCATATGTGCACAACTGGCCCCTAAACAGTCTGTTGTGCTCACTATGAAAATTTAAAGCAGTGATAGGACTAAAGCCCAGGATACTGTCCACCACAGTGAAAGTACTGAACCAGTACACTATATGGTACTACAGTGTTAGGTCAGTATGAAAGGATGTTGACAACTGTATGCAAAGTATCCCATGCAAACCCTGCAGGCACAGTATAATCCCTGTTGTGTTCAGACACGAAGCAGTTGGCCAGTAAGTACACAACATGACACCCAACACACAACCATAAACGTGAGATATTGTTGAAGTTCACACTCATCCACATATGTGGTGGACTGCAGAGTTCAACATATGGAAAGCTCACACTGGGCATGCTCGCACACTTTGATAAATGAGACATATGTCAGACAACATGCCATGGAAATGCTGAACTGGGCATGCTCACACACTTAGGCCATATCTCCGTTTAGCAGTTGGCCACACATATCTGGTATTTGTACGTGTCATTCCAGGAACCAACCACATCACAGCAATCTGCCCAGTGCACACAGTTAAATGACTACAGAGACATAAGTGATATAGTGGATCCCCCTCATATTCAAACATCTTCCACAGATACACAAGTTGTTCATAGAAACAGGGAATGCTATGGCAATAAAGACCTGCAAACAGTCTATCAGCAACAAATATTGTGCATCTGACAATTAAACATATGGGTGTAGAGGTCAATACTAGGCTGTTTGCCCTAGGGAATGAAAGCTTAGCCAGAGTGTGCTTGGCGTCTGCATCCCCAGTACAGTAGGCTACTGTGCCACTGTAAAGTAGGTCACATAAGGCATCGTGTGAGGCTAGTGTGCTGTGCCTCTGTCAAGCAGAGGCACAATGGAGATCCCAGGGTTTGAATGTGCTAAGCCACATCCATGTTGTTGGTGTGTGCTGGAAGAGGGTTGCTGAGGACCTCTAACAGTAAGTGGGCATCAATAACAGACTGAGGGGAGCCTTATCTGCATTGTCTGAACAATTTCACTGTCAACACTGTGTCGTGATGATTATGTGGGATTGAAGTGTCGTGCCGGTACTGTTCAGAGATGTCCTCCCTCTGTGGGCTACAGCTCTGCAATGTATTAGCTCACTCTGTCTGTTGGACAGCTCATATATGGCTGGTGTACACCTGACAGGTGTCCTGTTGTGGAGCAGTCATGGGTATATGTGGGATAGCATGATCAATGCAAACCTTCCACATGCTCATAGAATGCAATTGTCAAGGATTATGCAGAGTGGCCAGTATAGTCCCCCAGCATGGGTCCTTTGAAGTCTTCCACCCCAGTCTTCACAAGTGTAAAGTCTGCTTGTGATAAATACAGTTTGTTTGCAGTGACAACCTTGCCTGGGGGTGGGGATGGGATATGGATGTCCAGGGAAAGGTGGGTATGGTCAGATATCAACAATGGTGGTCTACCTCTGGTGTGGAACAGTGAGTACCCATGTTGCAGATGGTCAGGTGCAATATGTATTCCCCATGTGGCTGTGGTGAGTGGTTCTGCCATAGCACATGGACTCACAAATTGTAGTGGCTGTAGGGTAATGTTGTAGAGGCCTGAGTAGTTCCCACACACAATATGCCTGTACCTGACGTTAACAACTGGAATGGTGTATGTGAACACCTGCATATCCCAGCACGGTTCCCAGGGAAGCAAAGTGTGTGTCCTGGATGTGGGAGGGGTGTTCTGGACTGGTTGTGTTGTGTGTTACAGGTCCTGTGGTCACGAAGCATGGTATAGAACATAACCTGCCAGTGTGATGTGCATATCTGACCCTGAAGTAGGTGGCTGCAAATGCATATATATGCTATCCCCCACCTGACAGGTAGTACTAGATGTACATACCTCTGTAGAAATAAAGATGTCAGCACCCTATAAATACTGCAGGTGCAGAACAAATGCCCAGTAATTCGGATAGCGCGCTCTGCTAATGCGTCTCCCTCAAGTGTCATAATATAGTTAGGTAGGGGTTTGAACCATGCAAATGCTTAGTGTGTGTGTGCGTGTGTGTGGGTGAGCGGGGTTGTTGTGTGTACAAGTCTGTGTGAGGGAAATGTCCCTTTTGGCAACTGGAAAAACACACTACAGGATGCACAGTCCCCTTTCTAAACACTGATGATGTCAGCACCCTATAAGTACAGCAGGAGAAGGGAAACCTCCCAGTAATGCGAATAGTGCGCTCTGCTAATGCGTCCATCTCAAGTGTCATAACATAGTTAGGTAGGGGTTTGAATCCTGCAAATGCCCAGTGTGTGTGGAGGGGGATTAGTGTGTGCGCAAGTCTGTATGAAAGGAATGTCCCTTTTGGCAACTAGGAGAACACACTACAGGATGCACATTCCCCTTTCTAAACACTGATGATGTCAGCACCCTATAAGTACAGCAGGAGAAGGGCAACCTCCCAGTAATGCGAATAGCGCGCTCTGCTAATGCATGTCTCTCAAGTGTCATAACATAGCTAGGTAGGGGTTTGAATCCTGCAAATAGCAAGTGTGTGGATGAGGGGAGTTTGTGTGCTTGCAAGTCTGTATGAAAGATATGTGCTTTTTGGCAATTAGGAGAACACACTACATGACGAACATTACCCTTTCCAAACACTGATGATGTCAGCACCCTATAAGTACAGCTGGAAAAGGGAAACCTCCCAGTAATCTGAATAGCGTGCTCTGCTAATGCGTCTCTCTCAAGTGTCATAACATAGTTAGGTAGGGGTCTGAATCCTGCAAATGGCAACTGTGTGTGTTTGGATGACGGGAGTTTGTGTGTGTGCAATTCTGTATGAAAGACATGTGCTTTTTGGCAATCAGGAGAACACACTACATGATGCACATTACCCTTTCCAAACACTGATAATGTCAGCACCCTATAAGTAGAGCCGGAGAAGAGGAACCTCCCAGTAATCCGAATAGTGCGCTTCGCTAATGCGTCTCTCTCACGTGTCATAACATAGTTATGTAGGGGTATGAATCCTGCAAATGGCAAGTGTGTGTGTGTGTGTGTGGGGGTGGGGGTGGGGGTAATTGCAAGTGTGAGAGAACAGTTCCTTTTGGCAACTACTACAATACACCAGATGCTGCATATTCCCCAGTAAATCCAGGTGATGTCACCACACTGTCAGTACAGCCAAACAGGGCTAATTGCCCAGTAATGCCAATAGTGTGCTCCGCTACTGGGTCTAGGGGTAGGGGTAGGGGTAATTGCAAGTGTGAGAGAACAGTTCCTTTTGGCAACTACTACAATACACCAGATGCTGCATATTCCCCAGTAAACACAGGTGATGTCACCACACTATCAGTACAGCCAAAATGGGCTAATTGCCCAGTAATGCCAATAGAGCGCTCCGCTACTGGGTCTAGGGGTAGGGGTAGGGGTAATTGCAAGTGTGAGAGAACAGTTCCTTTTGGCAACTACTACAATACACCAGATGCTGCATATTCCCCAGTAAACACAGGTGATGTCACCACACTATCAGTACAGCCAAACAGGGCTAATTGCCCAGTAATGCCAATAGTGCGCTCCGCTACTGGGTCTAGGGGTAGGGGTAGGGGTAATTGCAAGTGTGAGAGAACAGTTCCTTTTGGCAACTACTACAATACACCAGATGCTGCATATTCCCCAGTAAACACAGGTGATGTCACCACACTATCAGTACAGCCAAACAGGGCTAATTGCCCAGTAATGCCAATAGTGCGCTCCGCTACTGGGTCTAGGGGTAGGGGTAGGGGTAGGGGTAATTGCAAGTGTGAGAGAACAGTTCCTTTTGGCAACTACTACAATACACCAGATGCTGCATATTCCCCAGTAAACACAGGTGATGTCACCACACTATCAGTACAGCCAAACAGGGCTAATTGCCCAGTAATGCCAATAGTGCGCTCCGCTACTGGGTCTATTACCACTGTCAGACCACAGATAGGTATGTTTTGGAAACCCACAACTGCCACATAGTAGGGTGTGTGTAATTGCAAGTGTGAGAGAACAGTTCCTTTTGGCAACTACTACAATACACCAGATGCTGCATATTCCCCAGTAAACACAGGTGATGTCACCACACTATCAGTACAGCCAAACAGGGCTAATTGCCCAGTAATGCCAATAGTGCGCTCCGCTACTGGGTCTAGGGGTAGGGGTAATTGCAAGTGTGAGAGAACAGTTCCTTTTGGCAACTACTACAATACACCAGATGCTGCATATTCCCCAGTAAACACAGGTGATGTCACCACACTATCAGTACAGCCAAACAGGGCTAATTGCCCAGTAATGCCAATAGTGCGCTCCGCTACTGGGTCTAGGGGTAGGGGTAGGGGTAATTGCAAGTGTGAGAGAACAGTTCCTTTTGGCAACTACTACAATACACCAGATGCTGCATATTCCCCAGTAAACACAGGTGATGTCACCACACTATCAGTACAGCCAAACAGGGCTAATTGCCCAGTAATGCCAATAGTGTGCTCCGCTACTGGGTCTATTACCACTGTCAGACCACAGATAGGTATGTTTTGGAAACCCACAACTGCCACGTAGTAGGGTGTGTGTAATTGCAAGTGTGAGAGAACAGTTCCTTTTGGCAACTACTACAATACACCAGATGCTGCATATTCCCCAGTAAACACAGGTGATGTCACCACACTATCAGTACAGCCAAACAGGGCTAATTGCCCAGTAATGCCAATAGTGCGCTCCGCTACTGGGTCTATTACCACTGTCAGACCACAGATAGGTATGTTTTGGAAACCCACAACTGCCACGTAGTAGGGTGTGTGTAATTGCAAGTGTGAGAGAACAGTTCCTTTTGGCAACTACTACAATACACCAGATGCTGCATATTCCCCAGTAAACACAGGTGATGTCACCACACTATCAGTACAGCCAAACAGGGCTAATTGCCCAGTAATGCCAATAGTGCGCTCCGCTACTGGGTCTATTACCACTGTCAGACCACAGATAGGTATGTTTTGGAAACCCACAACTGCCACGTAGTAGGGTGTGTGTAATTGCAAGTGTGAGAGAACAGTTCCTTTTGGCAACTACTACAATACACCAGATGCTGCATATTCCCCAGTAAACACAGGTGATGTCACCACACTATCAGTACAGCCAAACAGGGCTAATTGCCCAGTAATGCCAATAGTGCGCTCCGCTACTGGGTCTATTACCACTGTCAGACCACAGATAGGTATGTTTTGGAAACCCACAACTGCCACGTAGTAGGGTGTGTGTAATTGCAAGTGTGAGAGAACAGTTCCTTTTGGCAACTACTACAATACACCAGATGCTGCATATTCCCCAGTAAACACAGGTGATGTCACCACACTATCAGTACAGCCAAACAGGGCTAATTGCCCAGTAATGCCAATAGTGCTCCGCTACTGGGTCTATTACCACTGTCAGACCACAGATAGGTATGTTTTGGAAACCCACAACTGCCACGTAGTAGGGTGTGTGTAATTGCAAGTGTGAGAGAACAGTTCCTTTTGGCAACTACTACAATACACCAGATGCTGCATATTCCCCAGTAAACACAGGTGATGTCACCACACTATCAGTACAGCCAAACAGGGCTAATTGCCCAGTAATGCCAATAGTGCGCTCCGCTACTGGGTCTATTACCACTGTCAGACCACAGATAGGTATGTTTTGGAAACCCACAACTGCCACGTAGTAGGGTGTGTGTAATTGCAAGTGTGAGAGAACAGTTCCTTTTGGCAACTACTACAATACACCAGATGCTGCATATTCCCCAGTAAACACAGGTGATGTCACCACACTATCAGTACAGCCAAACAGGGCTAATTGCCCAGTAATGCCAATAGTGCGCTCCGCTACTGGGTCTATTACCACTGTCAGACCACAGATAGGTATGTTTTGGAAACCCACAACTGCCACGTAGTAGGGTGTGTGTAATTGCAAGTGTGAGAGAACAGTTCCTTTTGGCAACTACTACAATACACCAGATGCTGCATATTCCCAGTAATCACAGGTGATGTCACCACACTATCAGTACAGCCAAACAGAGCTAATTGCCCAGTAATGCCAATAGTGCGCTCTGCTACTGGGTCTATTACCACTGTCAGACCACAGATAAGTATGTTTTGGAAACCCGGGGGGGGTGTGTAATTGCAAATGTGAGAGAACAGGTCCTTTTGGCAACTACTACAATACACCAAATGCTGCATATTCCCCCAGTAATCACAGGTGATGTCACCACACTATCAGTACAGCCAAACAGAGCTAATTGCCCAGTAATGCCAATAGTGCGCTCCGCTACTGGGTCTATTACCACTGTCAGACCACAGATAGGTATGTTTTGGAAACCCACAACTGCCACGTAGTAGGGTGTGTGTAATTGCAAGTGTGAGAGAACAGTTCCTTTTGGCAACTACTACAATACACCAGATGCTGCATATTCCCAGTAAACACAGGTGATGTCACCACACTATCAGTACAGCCAAACAGGGCTAATTGCCCAGTAATGCCAATAGTGCGCTCCGCTACTGGGTCTATTACCACTGTCAGACCACAGATAGGTATGTTTTGGAAACCCACAACTGCCACGTAGTAGGGTGTGTGTAATTGCAAGTGTGAGAGAACAGTTCCTTTGGCAACTACTACAATACACCAGATGCTGCATATTCCCCAGTAAACACAGGTGATGTCACCACACTATCAGTACAGCCAAACAGGGCTAATTGCCCAGTAATGCCAATAGTGCGCTCCGCTACTGGGTCTATTACCACTGTCAGACCACAGATATAGGTATTGGAAACCCACTACTGCCACGTAGTAGGGTGTGTGTAATTGCAAGTGTGAGAGAACAGTTCCTTTTGGCAACTACTACAATACACCAGATGCTGCATATTCCCCCAGTAAACACAAGTGATGTCACCACACTATCAGTACAGCCAAACAGGGCTAATTGCCCAGTAATGCCAATAGTGCGCTCCGCTACTGGGTCTATTACCACTGTCAGAGCACAGATAGGTATGTTTGGGTAGTAGTAGTAGAGTGTGTGTAATTGCAAGTGTGAGAGAACAGTTCCTTTTGGCAACTACTACAATACACCAGATGCTGCATATTCCCCCAGTAAACACAAGTGATGTCACCCCCAAACAGATAGGTATGGTGGGGGTGGGT